>NC_080729.1:16403933-16648933 GCF_019097595.1 Hemibagrus wyckioides | reverse complement strand
TTTTTGTTTACCCTTATTTTTCTATAACATGAACCTAAAACCTAAAAATTTCTTTGTAATGGATACTGTTTGTAATATAACCATTAACCTCTCTTAAAAGAAAAAAACAAAAGTATACAGAAGACACAAATGTTATTTCACAGAGCCATTATCGTGGTTTGTGAGAACGCTGTCTGTTTGTCTGTCGTCCCTGTGCAGTGATCACAGCCCTGGACATGGAGGCCATGGTGAACACTGTAAAAGGCTGGATGGAGAACCCAGTGAAGTTTGCTCGCTCTCATGGCGTGACCCTGTCGCCCTTAACCGACGGGTCTGATCCTGAGAGAGAGCTTCATATACTCATTGTGGAGGGTTTTCTGCTCTATAATTACAAGTAGGTTTGCATGTCTTTACCATTTCAGAAGACTTTCCCCTTGGTTTATTCTACTCCTAAAGCCTTTTAATTTCGCTTTGCAGACCTCTGATTGAGATCTATGACAAGTGCTACTACGTGACCATTCCATACGAGGAGTGCAAGAGGAGAAGAAGGTACGACTTGCGGCACTGTCGATCAGTTGAATTGAGAGTAAAGAATTTGCTTGTTTATTGTTGGTTATTTCCCCGACATAGTACAAGAACCTACACAGTTCCTGACCCTCCCGGTCTGTTTGACGGTCACGTGTGGCCCATGTACTTGAAGCACAGGAAAGAGATGGAGAGCAACTGCATAGCAATTCGTAAGTGATTGATCGATCAGCGGATATAAAGCGACATCATTAGCATGTAGTTAACATTTTTCTTTTTAAATTTTGAATAATTTGACAGAATATCTGGATGGCACAAAATCGAAGGATGTGCTCTACAACCAGGTTTACGAGGACCTCCAGAACACCCTCCTGAATAAGTTATAGGTAAATGCTTCAATTTCGCCCTTCTTTTATTATTCTATTCCATTTAATTTTTCTTAACCACCGTTTCTGTTGTCTTTTTTTTTTTTCTTTTCAGCACAGCCGAAACCACCTGGAGTTGCTCGTGTACAGAACTGTAAATAGTAAATTAAGGGAAAATCAGTTCTACCGTGGAATATGAACTTGTGTAAATATTATAATGGACTTTTATTTTAGATGTGCCAGTTACTATTTTGTATTGCCCTCTTGTATGTAGCTTTTCATTTCTATTAAAAAACCATCTATGGCTGCTGGAATATAGATGAATGGCTGTATAGCATGGGTGGATGTTGAACTTTACAATGAATTGTGAGCATTCACAATGAAAATCAATGAAATCACACTGTGGTTGAGTTTTGTTTTATTCTTCATGTTTAAAACAGATTCCGTACACACACACACACATACAGTACACACATATAATAAACCATATCTTGTAAATGTCAGCTTCAAGAGGTTATTATAACTGATTAGAAATAGTGAGTTGTGAATGAAGTTCCATACAGAGAATCAAATCTCATTCATTTCAATACAAAATCCCTTCTCTATGCTCACACGTTGCCTTTTTCAGTGACGGATGTAAAAAGCCACCGTCAGCTGATAAGAGGGCGAGTCTTATCTTGTGCATGGTAATAAGAGCTGAAGTGCCTACTTCAGGGCATATGGCAGGAGGAGGGTGGCAGAAAGTCAGGTTATATTTAGAAATGGGTTCTTGAAATATTTCTGCCCTCGCTCCGAGATAGGCGCACACTGCCGCCACCACTACCACCACCACCGTCGCCCCACTTTCCCCGACCGAGGTGTCATCCTGCACTCACGAGATCTGCCTGGGTGAAAGGTGAGAAGCAGACTGGCATTCTCTCTGGCACCACACATGGCAAGAGGAGGGAAAAAAGGTTCACTAGTAGTTCAACTTAAGATCAGGTTCTCCCCAGTTTTGGTCTTGAAAGCATTCAGGTGCATGGAGAAGGTCAGGTTTTAATCATCATGAGTTTTTTAATTGCTGAGCTATATCATGAAAATCGATCAGGTTAAACGTTTTACCTTGTCGGAGGCTTATACAGGATATTGAGAGTCTAATCATTCACTGTCCTTAAGTCTTTATATATTTTTCTTAATGTAATACAGTCTTTTGAAATAAATAGATATTTATTGGACATGTCTCACAGCAATATACAAGAATCTATACAAGTTAAACATATACACACCACCCACGGGCCACCAAAACACACACACACACACAACTTAAACCTTAAACAACAACCAAGAACAGATCACAGTTAAACTAATCCCAGTATTTGGCAGCTAAGGGTTAGGCTACTGTACATGTGACAAGAGAATACATCCTGTATACTCATTTATGATATAAATATAGGAAGATTCTTATCAAAGTGATTCATCGACTCTTTATGCAGAGCCAGAATATAGCTATTTATAAATTCTTGCATTACTTTACGTCTATGAGGCAGCCATGTTCGGCTTGGGGGGATTCGGTGATTTCCAGTGTAAAAGTATTTGCCTATGAGCTACAAGAGACACAAAGCTTATGGCATTTAGTTTATTTTTTCATTTGGCAGATAGATGTAGTCTGGTGGGACGCTGAAGATAGCTACATAGCTGTATGTCAATGTCAGACACTTCCATCCACATGTAGACTTTTCATACTGTTCATGCCTCTAAAATTACAAGCTACAGATAAATCTTTGAATGGTGTCAAAGAAACTGATCTTTATACTTATGTAAATATTTATGAGCTGAGATTTTTTCACAGAATATTAGCGCTTATCCTACACAGGGTCACGGGGAACCTGGAGTCTATACCAAAGGGCTCTGGGCACAAGGCAGGAAACACCCTGGTAGGGGTGCCAACCCATTGCAGGGTAGAATAACCAACAGAGATGCCAGTTTGCCTATAATGTATGTCTATATGGACTGAAAGCAAAAGGAGAAATCCACACACACACAGGGCAGAAGTAGGAATCAAACCCTGGAGGTGTGAGACAACCGTGCTAACCCCTAAGCCTGCGTAGCCTGAGTAATTTATATCTCTGGCAGATTTGTCCAAATTGATTTACAAGTAAGCACAGAACTGAGCTGTTTGAGGTTAGGGGCTTGATCATGGATTCAAACAGTGTCTCTCTTTTAGTGTCCTGGGGTTTTTCCAAACCTTAATGAGTAAGCTTCCATTGCCAAAAGAAATAATCACCACTGATCTCCCAACTACACTTCATTTGTGTAGGATAAAGCATAACAGCTGACGATTTCAGTTATTATTCAGCGTAATAATATTCAGTATTCAATAGAATAATATTCAACACTGGACTAGTCACTGTAGTCTGGGCCTGTTAATGAGTCCATGGAGCTTAAGGGATCAACTACAAGCGTCGGTGCTTCATCAAGATAATACAGTATGTGCTGTATTAATTTATTGTGTATGGAAACCGACAGGGCTCTGATTCACCTCGTCAAGACCTGCTGCTAGAGGAATGTCTGATAGGAGCTGAAGGTTAATCCCAGACCTTCATAACTGGAATAGCTGGATAACAGCAGCAGCTGTGTATATGTGTGTCTCAGTGAACATTTCACACATTTGTCACATGACTGCCTGTCACATGTAGTCCCAACGTTCTTCAAACTATTTTGTTAGCTTAAAGGTGTGTCAGAGGTCATTTTGAGAAGGGGTTCGCGTCCAAATGAAGGTCAGTAAGCACACCCAGTGGCTCATAGTGTTAATGAAGTTCTTCAGGAATTCTTTACAACTTGCATCATAACAGTGATCATATGGAATTTTACAAATGCCCTTCTGTTGAAACTAAGTAAATACGTTAACCTTGGCTAAACCTACTGTCACGAATTAATTTTCAGTGAACAAAATTAAAAGAATATTTGAGGAGATATTAATCGTCAAACAAAGGTCTCGGGGTGGAAATGGTGGAAAAGCATTCCGATTCGCTAATGAAGTCTAAAAATAGCCACATACTGGGGCATCTTGGTCATGGATTTATTATTATTATTATTATTATTATTATTATTATTACTATGGATTTATTTCTAAGCTTAATTATATGCAATTAAGCTTATAACTAATCCTAATTATGAATAATAATAAAATTAACAAATAAGATTTTGTTTGTTAATTTTATTACTATTCATAATTAGGATTATTTGACCAGATGTTTTTTTTTTGTTTTTTTTTAATACAAGTGTTAATGACTTAATTTTAATGAATAGTTTTAATAGATTATTATGGTAATAAATTTATGTTAGTGAATTAATTTTACACATGATGCATTAAGGCTGAAGTTTAGGGTTTGTCCATGTTAATTAATGCTATAGACTTTGCTGAAATATAAAAGAGTGTTTCTCTAGAACTCCTTTAGGAAAGTAAAACGAAAATCCTTAATTATTCAAAGATTCAAGATTAGTTCAGGAGTATAGGACTCTATGTAGACTGAGCTTTGTAAAATTATTTATGAATAGAAAATAAACACCAGGATCTGAGCCACATTTAGATTTTCAATGACATTTCTCATCTCGAGGATATGTGATGTGTGCGTAGATGAGAATATATTTGTGTATGTCCAGCAGTATTTGGAGTTCTTGTAGCTTCCTGCTTGTGTTTTTGCCCTAAATGGTGACCTAAACATTCAGGTCAGATATATATATATATATATATATATATATATATATATATATATATATATATATATATATATATATATATATATTTTTTTTTTTTTTATTTGATTTAGGACACTTCACATTATATTTATGACAAAGCTGACACAGCACGTGTCCATATCTCGAAGAGGATTGGGCGTAGTAAGAAATCTTCCAATCTGTGATATGTGAGGCGTGCGCTAACATTTCTCAGTCTTGTGACAGCTGTGCCAACACGGTATATCAAATTCATCTTCAGTCACACGATATTCCGACGCCGGTTATTTTAGAAAGTTGCTTATTAGTCAGTTGCTTTACAGCGTATTACTTGTTAATTGGGCTGAAGGGATGGATATGTTAATCGCATGAGGGGAAGCGATGGCTCAGAGGTTGTGAGATCAAATCCTAGCACCGGTAAAAGGCTAATAGTGGGCCATTTATATTCATCAGGCTCTGCCTAATTGCAAATCTCTTCAGATAAACACATGTACCGAATGTGAATATGTACTATTATATAATTATATTTCTAAAAGCTCTTTGAATCAAATCAGTTAGTAACGTTTTGACTAGGAATCTAACTCTAGGCTCTAGTCGTTGAATTTCTAGCTATAAATCATAGACTTTTGGAGCAGATGTTGACAGCTGCTGAGCTAAAAGAGTAGGTTCACTGGTATGTCAAGCCTGACTTACTCCTGTGGAAGCCCTTGATTCCAAAAGCCAATCACCAGTGCTCCTAACGTCCAGTCACTGATCACTGATATTTCTCCCACCCATTCACTTCATTGTTCTTCTTAGCAATATTTAATAACATCTATTTTTACTTTTTGGATATAAATGATAGTATTTTAATGGGATCATGACTACTATATGTCTTTTTATAAGAAGTGATTTATAATCTATTTTATTAACAATTTGTTCAAGGTCCAGTCCAAGTCTCTTCAGAAAGTCATACTTTGTTCATGTAACACGTTTTGTTAGGCAAATGAGATTTACATATGACGTCATTTGGCATGCTCAAGAGACTTTTTGTTCCCTGTAAGAAATGGCAACACTGGATCATATGGACAGACATGATTGATCCCACAGTAATCCTCTGAGTGAGTGAGTGTTTAGAAAGTCTCGGTTCATCCCAACAGGAGCTCACAGATTAGAGTCCTTTGGGTATTTTCTCACCTGCCGTAACTCCATATGATCAGAAGGAAAGTAAAGGTGACCTTCAGCCCACAGGTCGCTATCATTTAGCTGGCAACTCCTTGTTTCTTTACGCGGCTTCGGGCGTATAGACAAAAAGAATAAGGCAAGAATATTCCTTTTGGGGGGGATAGCTTAAGACCATCTTCGTTTTAATCTCACATGAGGCAAAGATGTGTCGCTCTGGATAACCTAGGTTCATGAAACGAAATAATTTCAGTGTAGAAACTTGATGTCGTGAGCATAAAGGGGATTTTCTTTCAACATATATATATATATATATATATATATATTTATAAATATATACTTTTTTTATTTAACAACACAATGTTATTGACCAGGAGTTTCAAGACATTTTAATCAATTTTATTTCCAATATTTGAATAGATTTTATTTCCAGTATCTTTTCTTTTCTTTTTTACTACAGCCTCCAAACGTTTGCTTGTGATTGCTTATTTTTGTCTTGGTCCACTTTTAGATACACAATTAAACACTCAATGTAATATTTTATACTTACTGTAGTCTACATTGTATCTTAGTATCCTGCTGGATGGAAGTGTCTTGAGCCAAACAGATCTCCCGGATCCGCACTTCTTATACATCGTAAAGGGGGACGGAGGAGGCGGTCCTGGGGGTAATTTTGGAAAAAACAGATCAGTTTGCAGGTTAATAATAGACTAGACTTTAGATGCTTGGTGTGCTTTTGCCCTATTTGGCTTGCACCAGTAGACCATCCAGAACAGGTGGAATTACCAGCATAATATAGTGTAGGGAAAATATGGGCTACATGAATATGCAGCACAAAAGATGATATTTAATTAATAAACAAATAAATAGCGCCTGCTGTCCAACTGCTGTCCAATGTCTGTCATGAGAATTTTAATTACACATGTATCAGGCTACTTGAGGTCATTCCTGGAAGAGATGATATCGGAGCGCAAGGACGCCTTACGCGTTTACGCACTGCTATATCTCTAATTATTATTTATTGATCATTATTTATAGTAACTCTATTCAAGATATCGTTTGCCCCATATCATGGAAAATTCAGCAGGGTGGTAGTTGTCGGCATGACACCAATTTATCACAGGGATACATCCAAGTCGCATGTGAATAATCACACGATTCACACGCTTTTTTTAGATACTTGACGTGGGGATGTGTCTTTATTTTCTCCTGTGATTTTTCGATTCATTTCCATCCATGTGGTAGTTTTCCGTGAGGCTGCATTCATTCAGCCGTGAACCGTGACCTTATTCTTTCTGATCACGTGATGTCACGTGTCTACTTAAGCATGTTGACTTTTTTTCCCCACGTAATCACGTATGATTCACACGTAGGTGAGAATACTGTGATCACATGGCAAACACAGGCAAGCCTTTCAGGGAAATTGTGATGGATTCAGATATCCAGATGGATTTGTCTTCCAAAAGATTTAAAGGCAGTGAGGTTTCTCTCGTTGCTCACGTGTTATCTGGATTTTCTCATGCTCATGCCAAACACCTTCACTTGCATTTGTTCAGATTGTTTAGATATTGTTTGTGCTACAGGTTGTAATTGTTCTTCAGTAACTGAACGTGAAGCGCCACCTTGTGGGAGTGTCATGGTGAGGATCTGGTTAGATTTCTTTTACTTAAATTGCAGGGTCCTAACCCCTCGTCCTGCACTAAAACACCCACTTCAATTCAGACTGGGATGCCACTTAGCTAATTAGTTGAATCAGCAGCATGGTAAAACGCTCAAATGTGCAGGACAGGGGGTAATATTTTTCATACAATTAATCGGTACAAGAGTCTCACTCTGTAAAAAACTTGGAGAGCTATATGTATGTGTATATTCATTATTTCCTATTGGTGGCATTTTGTGGACTTATTGCACAGTGAAGTCTTTTGCTGCTCTTGTTTTAAGTCTTAGTCCTGTTCTTCTTGTGCTGTGACACCAAAATCTCTTTGGGGATTAATACATTTGCTTTAGTTCCAGGACTTTGGAAATGTAAAGAAAAGAGAGGTCAATTCCTCAAACTCAATAAAAGAAAGGTCAATTTCTCAAAAGAATAGTGGGTTGGTTAAGGCTCTGGCTCGTTGACTGGAAGATCGTGGATCAAGTCAAGCTGCCACCATTGGGCCCTTGAGCAAGGCCCCCAACCCACCCTGCTCCAGGGGCACTGCATGATGGCTCTGACCCCAACCCTGAAGGATGGGATATGCGAAGAAAGAATTTCACTGTGCAGTGATGTATATGTGACAAATAAAGACAACTTAAGAACCAGATTAGTGAACTGCATCGATGCGCGTGTCCGCGTCCAGGAATGTCGCGTGCACTCTGTAAAACTAGCTCACTGAAAGGTGTAATGAATAGGTATCGTGGCTGTGGCACAATCAGCGATGGAATGCCCGACGCAGCAACAGATGACTTTAATGTCATTATAAATAAAAAGAAAGAAAGGTGATGTGAGTTGGTTGATTCAGTAAATTAGCTCAGGTCAGGATTATCATATTTTCTGTCTACACCTGTTGATATTAGCCTAATGCTGACTGAGCTAATGTTAACATACACTGTTGTTGCTAGGTAACTTCTGACTGTTAGCTAAATATTTAATGTAGATTATAACATTCTGTGTACCAATAAAACAAGTTGACTTTAAACACACACAGTTCATAAAAGCTTCTGCTTTTTCTATTCTAAACCCCTGCAGTTTGGTGGTGGATGTGTCTCTGACAAACGTCCTGTGCAACAAGTGATCTATTTTACATTTTTCCAGGTACAGTGGTTAGTTTAAAATAATAGTTTGTTTAACAGTGGACACTGAGTCTCACTTTTTTTTTTCACTTCAATTTTATTCACACACAAAACATTAAAGGTGAATATTTTTGACCTTATAAAATGATTCTCTCAAGTCTTGGTGATCGGCCCCGTACTAAACAATAAAGAAAGTAAGACATCTTTTATATACATAGTTTAATAGCCTACTATTCTTTTTAGAATTTATCCTTCATCTTCTTCTTCTTTTGGCTTTTCCTTTCAGGGGTCACCACAGCGAATCATCTCTCTCCATCTATCCCTATCTTCTGCATCCTCAACACTTGCACCCACTAGCTTCATATCCTCATTTATTCCATCCAGAATTTATCATTGTTATCAACTTATGGGATTCAAATCAAAAACATTTTCCCCTATTTTATGCCCCCCCCACCTTTCAAACCATTTTCAAACATTTGTGTGTAATTATAATTTACTTGTGCGTAATTTAAAACTATTGTATGTAATTCTGTGTTTTGTCCGAGTTGGATTCCAAAATCTACGGCCACGGCAGTTTACAGATAGGAGATTTTGTGTGTTTGTTAGAGTACAGCTCCAAAATGTACGACTATGACAGTTTCCAGACACAACGCTAATTTTCACAACACCTCTGTTACACGCACCCCATGCGAATTACGCCCACAAATGTAGTGTGTGAAATGACTGTTCAAAATACCTCAACAAGGCTACATGCACAGGCATTACTATCCGAGGGAAGATGAATCGATTCCACGAAGTGGAATTAAGTTACACCCTTGCCTATTGAAACAGTGTTAATGCATTCATTGATAGAGAGCTTAAAGCACATTTGTATGTCACTCAGGACAAGGGCGTCTACCAAAGAAGAAGAATGTTAGTTATATGTTTGATATTTAAACAGGGAGGGAGGGAGTTGTTGGAGGAAGCTGACACTCTAAACTAAGTGATAAAATAAATAAATGTCAATTTTTATTAAAAAAAAAAATGTTCCCTTACATGATTCATTAGCTTTGATTCAGCACTTTGTCTACACTGGAAGTAAAATGTTCTATTAATTTCTTCTAAAACTATTCTTATTTCAGTAAAAACACACAGGAAGTATGAAGAAAATGAGGAACATGTGGATGGGAAACTCACTAAATCCTGACACAACACTCTCACTGGCTAAAGTCCTGCATTCAGGCTGTTGGACTTAGACACAGACTTTGACAGCTTTTGTTATAGATATCAAGAAATGTGTCCGGACTTTAGCAGTATTTCTTATCAAATGAAACCCACAGACTCAGACTCAGAGGTAAAGAGTGTTCTATTCTAATCATTTTATTTATGAAGATTTCCACTCCCATATTACTGGAAAGAATTATATTCAGTCTCGAAACTACAGTGAAAGTGATCAGGAAAGAGGTTACAGAGTAGTTAACTGTCCTACTGACCGCGCCCGTTATCCGATTGGATAAAAAGGTGGAAAACTGATCAGGAAGCAATAATCCAGAGCAGACAAGAAGGGATGCAACTAGCCAAGAGGTGACCTCAATAATAATAACAATAATAATAGGAGTTATAGTAATGATGGTGAGAGCAGAACACGAGGAGGAGAGACCAACTCGCCATGGCTAATTTAATAGTCCAGCGAGGAACATAACTCACTGAACCATTTTTGAAGTAAGAGGAGAAGAGTCCTACTCTGGGGGAAATCAGGTGGGATTAGAGACTGGAGATTACCTCTCGAGCAAAATGATCATGCAGAGGGTTTAAATAGGGCTGTGCACAGGTGCTACATGTCAGTGCTGGGACTAAGGCGCTATGAAAGATTTGCCAGAGAAGACGTTACAAAATATTCTGTTTTCCCAAAGCTACCTGCTGACAGTAAAGTTTAGAACAAACCCATCTCACAGGGTTTCTGTTTATCAGTCTCACAAATAATATCTCGTTATCTCGCTTTACCTCAGTGATAAATGTGAAGTGGACTAAGAGGTGCTGAATTAGGAGCTCATGGATGTGAAAGTAAAAGTAGCTGTCCTAATACTAACTGCACAGAAAAGAACCCACTGTTCCATGTTCATGAGTCAGAGCTTCCTGTCACGAGACTAAAAACTCACTGTTGAAATTCTGGACTTTTTCCTTAAAAATAAAATAAAGTCAGGAATGGATTTCTTTTAAAATGAGATGCACAGGCATAGATGAAAGTCTGAACATCACTCATCTTCTGTACCACTTACTCTACACAACGAGCCTGTAGTCTATCCCCACGGACTCGGGGCATGAGAGGGGAGATCACCCTGGACAGGGTACCAACTCATCTCTCTCTCTCTCTCTCTCTCTCTCTCACACACACACACACACACACCAGACAATTTAGAGATCGGCCTACACATGTCCATGAGCTGTGAGGCTAACCACTAAGCCAACATCTCCCTCTTAATTCTAAAAAATAAATAAATATTGCAATGTATAGTAATTTATACCTGACAGGGGAACTGGGGAATTATAAATAATTTATAAATTTTAATAAACATGTTTCACTAGGCACTTTTCTGAACAATCTGTAGTTATCTCTCATATCAGTAAACTGGAGAAAAACATTTTCATTATAAAGCACACGAGAGAAACTTTCATGCATGATTTATTACATTTCATTACAAATTTATTAACATGTTCTTAACAATTTGCGACTCTTTAATGCATAATCATAGTATGAGAGATGTATATTAATAGTATGAGAGATAAAAAGCTTTATAAATGTCTATTTAAACAATAGAAATGAAGCCACTGTATGAGCAGAAAATCTCAAATGAAACAGATAATGATTCAGACCCAGTGCAGTTCAGGACAGTGAAGCAGAAGCAGCACGAAAATAATGAACTGAGTACAGAATGTGAAAGACTTTATTCTGTTTGATTCATTCTGTTAACAGCATTAACTTTTTACTTTTTACTGCTTATTGTTTAAAGACTGTAATCACGCTCGCTGCAGGTCAATATTTTGGTCAAATTCATTCTTTAAAAGCTTAAATCCTGCTCTAGAATTTTCTGATTCTTGTCAAACCCTGTGCTTCCTTCACACAGATGATCATGAATCTTCTCCCAGGCCTTCACCTCTGAGCGCCACAGAACTGATCTGGAGCGAATGAGCTGAGCCACTTCATTTTTGCTTCCTTTGGACAGACTGATACTGTCTTTACAGATTAAAAACACATCCAGACCAATAAAGAGAGCATTTAAAGTTATGAACCCTGCTCTGGCTGACTTTGAAAGGGCCAGAGGAGTTCCTTTAGCCAGCTGCCCAATGTCAGGAAGATCTGAAGCCAGTTTTGGGATGCTCCGACCTGCGTTAGCTTCCTGAAGCCCCATACTAACTGCCCTTCCAATCACTTCCTCACTTTTCAGAGCTTTTACAGCTGAAGCTGTATCTACAATAGCATCAATACTTTTTCCTACAGCTCCAGCACATGCAACCAGTTTTACAGCTTTAGCTATTAAACCATCATCTGCTCTGAGATTCTCAGTGCTGGCCACCTCTTCCAAACAATCTAGGATTTTCTGCACATCTTTCATAAAGCTAGTGAAGATGCTGTTGGCGTTTTTTCCATGATGATTGTTGACTGCCACTTCAGTAATGCCTGTAACGATGCTGTTGACGCCACTGGTGACTCCGAGACCAACACCTGTGAGTGTGAGAGCCAAAGATACTCCTGCAGTAACGGGAGAGAGAGCTATACCTACGATGGACAAAACACCTCCTGCAATACCAACTGAACTTCCAGCCACAGTGGAGATGTTGGAGCCCTTCTTCATGTTGTCCAGCTGATCTGCAGCTTCATCTAAATCAGACAGGAACTGAAGCATTCTGGGGTGACACTCACTGAATAACTTAATGAAGTCTTGTGCCTTCATATTGAACAGGAAATTCAGCCTGAACGACTCGTCCATCCTGTAAAGAAAAGGTTCTGAAATACTAATAGCAACTTTGGCTGATCAAAATAACTAACAAACTAACAAATAAATAAATAAATATAGGAAATGCTACCTGGATACCTCCTTTCATTTGATTACCTGATCACCTGATGAATTACCTGATTTTGGTTAGCTGGAGTAAATGATCATGGAGTTTCTGCACAGACTCCTCAGTCATGTTCAAATTAAATTTCAGTGAAGACTTCCCATTTTTCCATCTGGAACATAATACATATGATATTAACCATCTAAATCATGTATGAACATCAATTCTTCACACAGAATTTCTTCCTGGGAAACATTCTCTCGTAAACTAATCATAGTAGTAGTTGTGTTCATTTTCAGACTCCTATTTGCTTCCCTGATTGGAAAAACAAGTCTACAAGAAATGAGAGAAGCCCCTGTCTGACTGTTACTTACTCAGGAACACCTTCAGAGCCTGATATCTCCTTAAATCTGCAAAGAGAAAAAACACATTGTAAGATCTGTTTTTGGAGCGATTATAAAGCTACATGCTGTAATCAAAAGGATATCATCAATACTTTTCTTCTTCTATCTTCTCACAGATCTGCTGAGTGACATGGATGTGTTTATCCAGCTGGATGGCCAGGACTTCCACATTGCTGAGGCTCGGCAGGAAGAATGCTCCTGCGTCTCTCTTGAAGTGGACGAGGCGTGGAGCCACCATTCTGGCTGCAGAGATCATTGAGCGTATGGACATGGAACTCACTCCTTTTGGCATGAAGCTCTCATCCCTGAAGACAGACAGTGATGTGACGGCGAGCTTCTCCACTGCATCCAGGAAGTGTTGGAGCTTCTCCAGGCCTTTTAAAGTCTTCTCCAGAACCTCTCCCAGCTCTTTCTCCAGCTCCTGCCTTCTGGAATCTGCTGTAACCTGAGTAAAGATATTGCGCATGTATTGGCCAAAAGCTTTGGTCTTGTTCTCAGTCTTCTGAACATGCTCAAACCTCAGAGTGATTTGATCGGCCCGGTCTTTAATGTCTCTCATCCTTTCGGTCTCGGTCTCTCTCTGTAAGGTCCATTTTGATTCTCTGTCACAAAACTCATTCACAGTTTCAGTGTATTTAAGAGTGTCGCAGATGTAGTCGCTCAGCTGCTGCTGCAGTTTCTCTCTGTGATAAAAACACGTCATTCAATCAGTTCAAAATCCTAAAGCTGCACTTAAAATCTGAAGTCATCACAAGCTGCACATTAAAATGGTGTTGGTTTTCTGTAAGTGAGAGCAGGAAGTCATCATACCACTTCCTCAAACAGCATTTCATTAAAACAGCGATACATGTGGCCTTTATTTTGTGACATTATTTACATAAAAGTATATAGTCCATTGTAGCTCAAATAGAACCAGGAAGTGCCATTAAGAGTTTTAAGGGGGGTATGCAAGACATGATGAATGTGTGTGTGTGTGTGTGTGTGTGTGTGTGTGTGTTTGACGTTTAATAAGAAATTGAAAGACACCGAATAAGAAAATGAAATAATTAATTACTTAACATTTATTTTATTTCAAATAACATTGAAATATTTTATTTCACGTAACAAAAATGTTATTAAGGTTTTAGTACCAGTTTTAGTTAACTTTAATACACACACACACACACACACACACACACACATACACACCTGTAGTAGTGTTATTGCTGGTATATTAGAATGGTCCCCTAGGTGGCAATATAAGCTCAGTGGCATATATATATATATATATATATATATATATATATATATATATATATATATATATATATATATATATATATATATATATATATATATATATATTTTATTATTATTACTATCCTAGTGTTTGTCCTGCACAATGGCAGGGTCATTCAATCCGCATGATTTGGCACAGGTTTTTATGCCGGATGCCCATCCTGTCCCTCCCATTTTTATCTGGGCTTGGGACAGGCACTGAGAGTTAACGCTTCAGTAACTGAATATCAGACCAGAAGTTTTAACTCTGCAGTCTTATTATACATTAAGAAAGAACTGGTAGCCAGCAAAATAAAGAGCAAAAAATGATTTCATTTTCGTTTTTTTGTTTCTGTTTATAAAAAGGAACTTCAAATACCAAAAAGTACACTGACCCCAAACACATGAAACCAAAGAGAAGTCCTTTTTAAAATAATCTGTAAAATGTCATTTTGAAAAAAACAATTTCTTGTGAGGAGACATGACGGACGGGTGTATCACAGCAGGTACAAATTATAGAATAGAACATTGTTACAGAGCATTTTGAAGGAAGCTTGCCTTATTTAAACCTCAGACATTTAACTTGGCTTGCTTTTAATTGTTGAAGTGAGATTTATCACCATGGTGAGATCCAAAGAGCTCTCTGAGGCCTTGTTGATGCTTATGATTCTGGTGAGGGATATAAAAAGATCTCAAAAGATTTTGTAATCAGCCGTTCCACTGTCCAGAAAGTCATTTACAAGTGGAGAACAATTAAAACAACGTGGCCGGGTTAGGGAGTCCAAGCAAATTCACCCAGAGAGCAGACCGCAAGATGCTTAAAGACGTCTCAGAAAACCATAAATATCATCACAGGACCTACAGCAAGCTTTTTCTACAGTTTATGTCAAAGTGCATGAATCTAGAATCAGAAACAGACTACACAACTTTAATTATCATGGGAGTGGGGCAAGAAGGAAACCTTTGCTGTCTAAGAAAAACAGGAGGGCAAGACTGAAGTTTCCCAAAGAAAACAGATACAAAGCCAAGACTTCTGGAATATGTGCTTCAGAAGATGAGTCTAAAATTGAATTATTTGGACACCATGACAGAGCATGTTTGGTGTAAACTAAAAACAACATTTCAGCAAATGAACCTCATCCCAACTATGAGCAGGGAGGCACAAGTGTGATGGTTTGGGGATCCATCATAGAATCCATTATGAATTCTACATTGTATCAGAAGGTGCTTGAGGAACATGTAAGACCATCTCGTTATTTTGCTGGCTACCAGTTCTTTCGTAATGTATAATAAGACTGCAGAGTTAAAACTTCTGTTCCACAAATGACAGAAGAAGAGATACTTCCGGTTTTAGACAAAGATAATGCAGCTGTTTTTCTGTTTCTACACTATAGAACTTTCTTTATTTAAATATAAATGAGAAAAGAAAATCAAGTCTAATTTTAAAAAGGTGTCTGACATTTTCATCACATCATTAAAAAATGATTTCATTTTCGATTTTTTGTTTCTGTTTATAAAAAGAAACTTCAAATACCAAAAAGTACACAGACCGTTTGGTTATATTACTTGAATTGTTCACTGTTGTTAAGATTAAGATCGAATGCCCATATGTTAAAAACACAGCCTTTCATGGGGTGGTTCATTTTTTTTACATGACTGTACAAATTTTATTTTAAACCACAAACCTGATTTTGGAGTTCATCTTAATCATAACTCTAGTTTTGTTTCTTGGATCCACTTCTTCCTCAGCCCTAAATGATGCAGTATGGATCACTTTTTCTTCTTCTTCTTCTTCTTCTTCTTCTTCTTCCTCTCCTCCTCCTCTGTGGAATAAAGTTTCTCAAAATTAGACATGTTCTTTTTCCCCCCAATTCGTTTACAACACTTTCAAACAATAATTGCTCAATTGGGTGTTGTGGTATTAAAACAAAGACAAACGATGCAGAATAATTATGTTTTCTGTCTTCTTCATTTACAGTCCTGAATACAATCCTGAGCAAGCTGGGTAAAAAACACACACACACACCTTAAGATCTGATAGGGGAAAAAAAGTCAAATTACAAAATAAAAAAGAAGAGGTTGAAGAAGAAGAATAGAAATATCTCTATTTCTCTTCCTTGATAACACTATCGTCTTCTCAACTGTTAAAGCTTCAAACTTCCTGTTCATTTCCAAACGACTCTTTTGAGCGAGTCAGAGTAATCGATTCATTAAGAATCATTTCTCTCTCACGCTATGGTAACTCAGAATAGATCTCAAATCCTTGGACATTTTTGGAGTTTTGTAATCTTGTAAAAGAGGTAGCAAGAATTGTTATTGTTCCTAAATGGCCCATATTCCCTGCCACTCTCACCACCCTGTCTAAAATGGGTCTTTGTAAGGACACAATATACTTTTGCGACATTTGGCAGACTTCCTTATCCAGAGTGAATTAGAGAAGTGCTTTGAAATCTCTATCAGTGAATAAATGGATACACATTCACTTTAGGTCACTGATTAAGTCTGTATGGACTGTATACACTTGGCCATATACACAGACAATTTTTTTTCTGGACAAATGTCTGTCCACTGCAATCATCCCTAATTTTACCATTTAGGACAATTCTATTTAAAAAAGTTTTAAAAAGTGATGGTCCAGAATTCAATGCTAGAATAAGGCTAGTATCTTACACCCCGTGCAGCACAGTGACTTGTCATTTCGGACCAGTTTTACATGCTATTTAACACTGTAGTATGCGGTTTGGAACGCTGCCCAAAAGTTTCATAGAAGGCGTATTATGTTCACCGTTGGATAACGGGACGGTTCGTGGCCTGTGCAGATGCCAGAACGCAGACAGCGTTCCCCATGTTGACAGACACGTGACCTAAAACTGGCGCCTGTGCGCAAAGTTTGCTTCGGGTCAATACAATTACGGGCCGGAATGATAGCACGAGGTGTACGTGGACTCGGGTGAGAAAGAGTTAAGTCAGTTTTCTCGACGGAGATGAACCCGCTCTGTGCATGCGTGTGTAAACTAGATCGTTTTTGACAAAAGACCGGCCGGCGCTCCCACTTCCAGTTTCCTCGAGGAGTTTCCTCTACAGTGAGGGGCAGCACTGGTGAAATCAGTTAGGTGGTGGAGTGGTGTTACCAATTCAGTTCAAATCTCCAGAGGGGAAATAACATCTCTTTAGTCTTTTAGATTTAATCGTTTTGTGGTCAAGATGGCAAAACTAGTCGTTTTGCTTTTATGCTGCACCCTGGTCAGTTTGGTGGCCGGGCAGCACGCGCGAGACCGAGCCGGCCCGTGGACGCAGAGGATCCAGTGGCAGAATAACGGGCACGTTTACAGCTTAATGAGTACGGGCACTGAGTACCACTCACCCATACAGCCCAGGAGGGAGTCCCGCGTTTACCTGAGCAGCCGAAGCCAGGCGGCCAGTTCCTATTCTCCTGGAGAAATGCGAGACGCTTTCACGCACTACCGCGCAACGACGTCGAACTCAGGATCCAGCGGAACGGCGTCCACTATCATGGGACCGGACGGCAGACACTACAGCCGCGCCACCGGTGCTAGGCACGCGAATCTGGTCGCACATCCACGGCAAGGACCTGCGGGGGCACCAGGCGCGAGACGGTACGCCACCGCACCAAACAACACAAATTTAGCGTTATTATCAGAATTCTCGGGTAGCGGCGTCCCGGGAAGATCAACCTTGACCGCGGAGGTTGATAATAGTGCCAACCGGGTGGTCGGGTTGCCCAGTACAGACATTCAAGAGCTGCATCCTGAGAGCGCAGTGCGCGCAAACTTGGAGAGCTTGAGCACGCAACAATCTTATCCTGATCCTGCGATGACTGGGGAGGAGAGCGTGGGTCTAATCGCCGCCACAGCGCCTGGTCCACTCGGAACAGGCGAGGAAGAAGCGACACCCGACAACATGGTCGGCGACGACCCACGGAACCCACTGAAAAACCACAGGAATACCGTTTTCTACAACGTGTATCCATCTGGCAGACGGGCTGGAATTGCGCGCACGCGCCGTCCTCCGCCTGGAACTGGGTACGGCACGAGATATTTCCACAACGGTGAGCTGTGCGCTGAGCTGACTTTAAGAATCATTTCCTTTAGAAATGATGAATATAACCTATAACAGTTCATCTCGTTATGTGTGCAGGTCTCCCGGATCTCGTGCCAGATCCGTACTCCATTCAGGCTGGCTGCTATGTACAGCGCACGCAGATGTATGCGCTCCGGTGCGCAGCTGAAGAGAACTGTCTCGCGCGGTAAGTGTTCACTAATGAATTGCGTCCTACTAAAAAGAATGCATGTATAAAGAATGTATGTTATTGAAAGTAGTCTTTAAAAATAGTGTTGAAGTCATTTTGATCATTATCCAAGACATGACTAACAAAACTACAAAACTCTGTATGAACGATAAGTGATCAGTGCACACCACACCCAGGAGACTTTATGTCCCCATCCACCTGTTAATAGTGTTATTTGCTCTTTCTAAGGTCAGCTTATAGGCCAACAGTTAGGGACCTGGACTACAGGGTTCTGCTACGCTTCCCTCAGAGGGTCCAAAACCTCGGCACAGCAGACTTCCTTCCTGTAAAACCCAGACACCAATGGGAATGGCACAGCTGTCATCAGTAAGCACTATTATACATATTTTTACTTTTGTCCTGAAGAAGTCTAGCAGGAGCCACAGTGTTCATCAGGAGCCAAATTCAACATTGCAAGACTGGGGACCAGCTATAGGTTTCAGTGTAATAAATACGTCCTCCTTTGTGAACATTCCACAGGCATTACCACAGCATGGACGCGTTCAGTCTCTATGATCTGTTGGACATAAACACTGGCCGTAAGGTGGCAGAGGGACACAAAGCCAGCTTCTGTCTGGAGGACACTGGCTGTAACCCAGGCTTCCGTCGTCGCTACGCTTGCACTGCACACACACAGGTAAACTCACATATAGCACATAAACACAACCAAACACAGATTCGCATGAAGGAGGAAATATAGTCATAGAACACACTGATGAATTTATGCCTTGCAGGGATTGAGCCCCGGGTGCCATGACACCTACGCTGCTAACATTGATTGCCAGTGGATCGACATCACGGACGTTCCTCCTGGTAACTACATCCTTAAGGTGAGAAATGTGCTTCTTATTGAATCTGACGCTCCAATATAACGGCTGACGCAATGCTTCAGTGTTGTATTTTTCCATGTTTGTAGATCACAGTGAATCCAAACTATCTGGTACAAGAGTCTGATTTCTCCAACAATGTGGTGCGCTGTGAGGTTTTCTACAGCGGTCATCACGTCCAGACTCGACATTGCAGAATAACCAGGTGACATGGACGTTTTCTCATTGGATAACAATTCTTACTATCGATCCTTCGCTAGTTTTTCAATTAATTTGACTTGACATTTGATTCAAGCCTAAATGATTCATTCTTCTGCTGGATTCTAAATACATTCTTTACATATTTTAAAAGGGTGAGCGACTAATTCATTCTTTTTCCCCACAGGAACTAAAATCCTTCCCTTCACATTTCTCCTTATTTTGTAAGCTGGAAATTTATATGTCGTTCCTTTCATTAGACCATTCAACAACAACAACAACAAAAAACTTGAAATATTGTTGGAATAATGTGTTATACTAGTTGTACTGTATGTGTATTATTTGCTTTAATATTTCTTTTTCATTTTTAGTTGGATAGAATGTTGGTTGCGGTATTTAGAATTCAAGAAATGGCATTTTTCTAATACATTTAATTTATAGCTTGTTGGTCTGAATATGTGCTCCGTGTTATTTGATGTATAGATAATTGCTTTTGAATTCTTTGTATTTATTACACATGAAATTTGGTGTTCTTCCATTTTTGTTTTCCTTTGAAGACCTGAGTATTTCTTTTTTCTTTTTTTTTTCTACTTGTATTTAATTTCGGTGACTCCAGTGTAGACCACTAGAAACGGTAACTACATGAAGTATTTCATTCATGCTGCATAAGAATGCGAGGCAGCATCCCAAAACAAAAAACAAAAAACCCCAACAACAACCATGAAGTCTGACTGCGTGTAATTCCCCAATGCTTTCATTATTACAGGAGACATTCCATGGCTGAGGCTGTTTCCCTGATACACAATAAACATTACAGACTCTAAAACTGAAACCGGGTTCTGTTTCTTTTGGTATTGAATTATAACCTCACTGAAGCCTGTTCTGTCTGTATGAACGAACTATCGGGGTTAAAATAACAGGCATGTTGGACAGACTTTCTGTGCGAAAACAAACACGGTTGCTGATTAAAACGAAGTCTGACCAAGAACTTGATTGGTTGAGACAGTAGACCTTGCAGTTTTGGGGAGATTTGCTGCATAAGCGCTGCAGTGTCTCTGGGACAAAGTCTTAGCCGACAATGTTTGGTGTATTTCCTTTGATTTTAATGACTCAAATATTGAAATCATGTTTGATATGAGCACAATGATGAAGTATTTATTAGACATTTTGTAATGCTGGTAGATGTTAACGATTCCCTTTTGTCCCCTTATTTCCTATAAGTGATGTATGAAGAAATACTCTTCTTCAAGGGTATCTAAATATCACCGCATACCTTTCTCAATAAAACGTGACTCTCCTAAGCACACCTATCAGAACTCTGTGTCTGTTATATATCTCGATTGCTCTGCTAATCAATTACAATATAAATCTGGGTTTGGTTGTAAATGTAACATAATGATTTCATGATGTTGGTGAGAAGAACCTGGATTTCTGTCCATGCTGGTTGTAACGGTTAGTGATGTAAAGTGCAGATGGAGGCTGTCAGACTGTCTGCAGACAGGAGTGTATGAGGACCTGTGTGTTTGCTCACAGTGACTCGTGAAGACCGAGCTGGGACAGTATTAAAGTGCCTTGCTTTGTGTCCTCCATGGCAGAATGAATCACACACACACACGCACACGTTCTCACATTCTAAACAGGATTGACGTCATGACTCGAGGTATAACCAGTGTCTGATGACCCGGTTTTTAAGTTCATATGGCTCAAGCGCTGTAAAATCATATTCATGCAACCACGTGTTGGTCGAAATCATTAAGCAGCTCATAATTACGCCATTATGCAGCTCATCAGTTTAACAGAAACCCAAGGTTTCAGGGGTAGTAATGTGAAGGGAGGCCACAAGCCAAATCTTAGACTAATGAGAGCAGCACTTAAATGGAGGACGGTTTGTCCTGGCCAGCTGAAGCTGAAGCTCGGCCAGAATACCCTCCTTTTCTGTTTTTAAAGATGTCTGGAAAATCCCCCTGCTTTCTCTTCTCCTTGCTCCATTCTTCCATGTCTCCGTATTCCTTGCCTAATATTGACTCACATGGACGCTCGGTCGGACTGGCGGATGAGGCCCCGTTCTCTCCTGATGGTATTTATGATAAATACGGCTCACGTTGTGCAAAAAAAACCCCAGCAAATTCACTCTTTCCTTGATGTCAGTAGAAGCCTGCAAAGGGTCTTTTGTTGCAATGGGGAACTCGCCACAAGGCATGTTGCACAGTGAGCTTTTGCACTGGAAGACAAGGAGCTGTTGAGTGTGTTAGTCTGTGTGCGTCAGGGGCTGCCCATGGTGAGCTTCTCTCAAATATGTCACGCAGGGGAGAAGAAGGAGGTTGCTGTTTGTCCAGCTGCCCATAGGCACCTCAGAAGGAAGCATCTGCTGGGAGTCTGCCACTGTCCTCTAATGTAAAGCATCACGGCGCATGTACTATACACTCAAGAGCTTTTATCCAGCTGGATGCTACGTACCTGAGACGTGTGGTGATGTGTATGACGATGCTGTTCAGCATCTAACGGTTAGCGATATCCCTGATATCCCGGCTAGCTATCCTGAATAACTTTGTTTTCTCTCCCTAGCTAAAGCCGATCTCGCGTTGCGAAGCCTTACGTTGCTATTCTCTCAAACTTTCTTTCCCACATTCAGTCTTGTCATGCAAGTGTCCACTGTTGTAGACAACACAGAGTCACTTCCTATCATTTATAAGCATGGGAAAACTTTACCATCATGCTGAACACTCTGAGAACATCAGCCGTCATGGGCATTCGTGCAGATACTAATGTAGTTTCACTAAATTGTGGGCTTTAATTTGGACTCTCCCTTCAATTATCAAACATTTTAATTTGCGTAGCTTGACTATGTCAACGATTTAAGCTTAAGTATTCGGATTTTGCGTGTAGGAGGTGTCATCATCTCAAATTAAACTAAGTTACACGAAATTGCTTTTTATTTTAACCGTCCAGGACAGGGAAGATATTTTAGGAAAAAACTTGGGGTTTAGATAGACTTCCATTACTTGTTGGCTGTATTATCTGTAGTTAGAGTGGACTAAAGGAGTAAAACACTGACTGATTAAAGAAGTAGGCCTCGATTGATCAACTGCTTTTAGGGTAAGTAGGAAAGTGCACAGAATTAGATTAGATTTGATATAACTGCTGATTTAATGGGTGTTGCTGCCTCACAGCTCCAGGGTCTCTGGTTCAATCCTGAGGTCAGGTTTCTCTCTCTGCATGTTCCTCCTGCGTTTCCTCTGGGTGGATTGGATAAGATAAATTGCCTCTAGGTGTGAAAGTGTGTGTGGATGTTGCCCCGTGGTTCACTGGTGTCCCATCAACAGTGTTCTCTCTTGCCCAGTGTTCCTAGCATATACACAGTGATATCTAGATAGATAGATAGATAGATAGATAGATAGATATGGACGGACAGACAGACAGACAGACTGACTGACTGATGTGTGTGTGTGTGCGCCAGCCCCATCACTGGCACACCGTTTTACACACAGAACAGAGAAATTCCTCAGCCCCTGAGTCAGCACAGAGAAGCAGAGGAAAAGCGATAAACCCCGACGATCATCCAGTAGCGATAACATCCCCAGTGCTGACAACGTACACAACTCTCAGACACAAAGACTAACATATAGCGCCCACATTTGGCACAGTTCATGGCTGTGTGCATGTTCTCAACCATGTTACAAAAAGTGACCAGTTCAGGGCAGTGAGACAGCTTTCTGTCTGCTCAACAGTTCGACACAGACTGTGATTTTTCCTTTCCTAATTGGAGTAAGCCTGTAATTATTTACTGAAAACATGATTTATTAGGGAGCGCTGGTTGGCGAGTGTGTCCAGAACGCTTGCTAAAACAAGAACCTGGTGTTTTAAAATGGTCTTGTTTAAACTGGTACTCAATGGGAGACATTATCTGTTGAAAAGGAGAGGAAAGGAACGCCATGAATCAACAACTCAAAGACTCTTTAAAAATGCTTTTTTACTAAAGTCCAAAATAATGTTTGTCAAGCTAATGATGGATTTAGCTGTATTTATTCCTTCTCAGGTAATGAGTTAAAGGAAAAAGCATCTGGTCTGTCAATAAGGTGCCACTACAAACTACCTGAAAAGCTTCAGATTCTACAAGTAAAACAATCACCATCTATCCACCCATCCATCCATCCATTCTCTACACCTCTTATCCTACTGGGTCACATATTCCCTCAGTTGGTGTTGTAATGGTGGTGGTGGAGACTGCTGTTTAAAGACATACCTCAAAAATCTCTAAAAGGTGACTATAAAAGCCACGGCATATAATTTACTCCATTTTCATCCTCATCAAACTTTTCAGTGAGCCTCTTGCTCCGTGAATGGGGGCGGGGTCATCCTGGAAGTGGCCACACCCATCAGGATAGAAACGTTTCATCATTCAAGGCGAGAAGTTTTGATTTGCAGTCGCCTTTCCTTCTAAGGAAACAGGTGAATCCAAAGCGTTCCAGAAAAATGCAACCACAGCATACCACAGTTTGGGGTTTTTTCGGACACCCATCTGTTGATCTGACCACAGTGTGTGATGCTGATGAAGAACTCTGCTCAAGTTATGTGCCAAAACCAGCCAGGATGTTTGCCTAGTCCACTAATCCGCAGGTACAACCACCAAAATCAACTTTTGGTTAACTTTCTGTCTACATGAACTCATACGTGGGTGTGAAACCATAATGTCCAGGGTGTGGAGGAAACCAAAATGCTCGGACTCTCCCATTTTTGCCCTTCAGACATAATAAATACAGGGTTTTGAGAAAAAACACACACGCACGTATTTTTGGCTTTTGTTGTATTTTCATTCAGCTGTACCTGTTTACAGAAACCATGAATATGCTCAGGCTTCTTATTATTCGTTGTTGGCCCCCATAAGCCTGTTTTAGAGCACTGTTCACTCGGTTTATTACAGGCTGCATTTCATTACAAGAGTGCTGGTGCTTTTCCAAGCTCAAAGCACAACATTCACTTTAACTGGATGTTGACATACTACAGCAGAAACTACTGCAAGAAAAAAAAACAGTCGGCTGGATTAAACCTGCTTTATTAAAAAGTGCCGTGTTTAAGATTATTTAAAAGAAACAGACAGATTTCTCAGGTGCTAGTCGCTAAAATCCTGGCCAGCCTACTGTAGCTAGCTAGCAAAACAAAACAGATCAGACAGCACAATGTACAGAGAACACAGGTCAGGTCGTGAAAACGTATAAACACTAGATGTAAACGTTATGACCTCCACACTAAACTAGCCAGCTAGCTCACACGCAGCTCCCAGCCTCAGAGTTGAACGAAACCCCGAGCCGCTAATCCAAGTCGCTAATTTCAGCTTGAAAGAACACAGGTCCACATCAGTTTTAGTAATCAGGTTAGAAATAGACAGACTGCCGAGGTAACGGATGACACTCTGAGCTCACTGAGCTAGCTCACTGTCTGACAGATAAAACCGTTTTCTTCTTTACTTTGTCCTCAGTAACTGTGACGGTCACGTTGATGCACATAATACAGTTTTTAATCTTAAGCGGAGGAGCACAGCCGCGGAGGAGATCATTAGAAGATTTTGATGATGACACTGGCACCAGATCATTATATTGTCAGGTCCCAAACCTTATTGTTCAGGCTTCGAAACTTCAAATCCCCAAATCTACATATTTAAATGCTGATTATGAGCTAATGTCTGATTATTAGACTGACTTGCAGATCACACACCCATCTGAAACCATTAAATGTGTTTCTACTGAAATATTTTTATTAGCTTTTCTGCTGCTGATCAGTTGGTTGATGCTGTATTTCCGTTATTCTAGGTACTGTGAGAAGTAAGCGGACACTGCTGGCCAAGTTACACTATTTGCTCATCAGAATAAAAGAGAAAGAGCTTCTCATGCAGCATTTTACTGCAATCTCACATATTGTCACACACATCCTGTTGGACACAAAAGGGCTTTGCACACATGAAATAGTTCGCACACTTCTGAGTAAATCCTGAGTAAATCCTGAGTAAACAGAATCCCGGGTTTCATGGGTTGTTTCCACACTGCTTATACTTCAACCCTGGGGTTAACAATTAATCCTGGGAATTTATAATCTGATGTTTTACACTGTACATTTCCAAACCCTGGGTTAACCTTCTTATGTGCATATTTAAGATGATCAGATAAATACAGTGCATTTTATTGTGATTAAATGTGATTGTAGCTGCATATGACACGACTGAAATATATATATATATATATATATATATATATATATATATATATATATAGTTTGTCCTGAACAGACTTTTTTGATATACACTGATCAGGCATAACATTATGAGCACTGACAGGTGAAGTGAATAAGACTGATGATCTCCTCATCATGGCACCTGTTAGTGGGTGGGATATATTAGGCAGCAAGTCAACATTTTGTCCTCAAAGTTGATGTGTTAGAAGCAGGAAAAATGGACAAGTGTAAGGATTTGAGCGAGTTTGACAAGGACCAAATTGTGATGGCTAGACCACTGGATCAGATCATCTCCAAAACTGCGGCTCTTGTGGGGTGTTCCCGGTCTGCAGTGGTCAGTATCTATCAAAAGTGGCGACAGGGTCATGGGCGGCCAAGGCTCCTTGATCCATGTGGGTTATGATGAAAACCAAAAGTGAACAAGACTAATATAGTGCTAATAAAAAAAATCGAATTAATCTTTGACTCCATTGTTATATACAATGATTAATATGCACGTCATTTAGTGTGCATTTTTATTTCTTTAACAATTTAATTATCCCAGGAACGGAAAGAAGGGGAGATGTCTTGAGCATTGCAGGCTCCATCAGAGTCCTGTTTGTGCATAGATACTTGGTGTAACTCTTAGCACACCCCTGTCATTTAACAACTCACGTATTCTGTCCTCATCACTTTTTTTCTCGCTCTAATTTTTTCCTCCTTCCTCCTTCCTTCCTCCGGCACTACGAACAGTCCGTCTGCTCAGAGCATCTCCAGGAGTCACTCACCTATTCTTAGCCAGGCGAGACTGAAGCACTTGATTACTTTATTATTCTTGGGCCAAAGACAGCAAAATCAGAAGGGTTGGTTGTTTGAATGAACATTAGTTTTAGGGTGTTGTTTTTGGTGCAAACAGCAGTCTGACATTCCACAGGGATAGACATACCATTGTGAAAAGAAGAGAGGGAAAGTAGACGGAGAATTCATAAGCACGGCCGTCTGTCTGTTGCACAGGACTACAGAAAAGAGGGTTGGATGCAGGGAGGATAGATACAGGGTCAAAGCCTGTCGAAATCTTGCCCTTACCTAATGCCTGAGGTATGAACTGAGGCCACTGAGTACACTGGTGTTTTGTGTTAGCCATCGTTTTCCAACTCGACAGCTCCACTGCTCATTCACAGCCGTGTTTGCTGTGCTAAATCATTTCCTGCTTAGCTCCGAGTTGTAGAAATAAACACAAGGGCTCGGCGTTGACGTTATGACGGTATTTACTCTTGCTTATTTTTTATTCCTCAGACAGGAACTTTTATTTGGTTTAGAAGCATAAAATACCTTGGGTGGTTTTTTTTTTTTTTTTTTAGCATGTTCTTGTTTCTGTTAATAAAATGGATATGAATTTATTCGGGAATGTCAGAGGAGATAACTTTAGCTGGAATATTACAGGATTTATCACACGCCAGTCTTTCAGCGGAGAATTGTTGCATTCTTGTTAACCATGATTTAATTCCAGGCCTATAAACAAATCAGTGCCACACACCATTATTCAAAATGATCGCCTATTCCAAGTTTTCATTGGAAGTACAATATAGTACACACTCACATCCCAACTACTTTGAACCTCCCGCTTGTCTTCAAGCAAATTGGTCGAACGTGCAAAATCCAATGAAACAAAAACACACCCTTAATCTTTAATTAATGACACCAATTTTTCCCAATGGCAGTACGTGTATGACTTCAAGAGTAAGCCGCATATCGCATACTTGGATCCATATCCCGGGCTAAGAATAATGAGTGTGTGCTCTGCACTGACCCTGAGCTCACATAACAGGTAGTCACAAAGCATGAGGTCCTGTCAATCCCATACATCACTCTCTCTTCTACAGGACAGCAAGGAGGATGCGGTCTTTACCGTCTTCCCTATTTGACATCTTGAGCTTTGTCTGAGTTCAGCAGTAATGATCGATGAGATTTAGAGCAAGACAGCACTCAGCGGTGTAGACGCTGGTTATAGAGTAAACACATGTCTTGAACATAATGGACTTGGTTTGTTGTCCTAGCATGTTGGCACATTACTGTGGGATTTAGGATTTAGTGCCAAGCTTCTGTGGCAAAACATGCTGCATTTCCCAAACAAGAAATAAAGCAGGATGAGCAAATATTTACAGCACTGTATTACAGTGGCCACATTCTAGCATCTGAGTTAGAACAAACTCCAAAAGGAGAGAAAATAATGAACACAACTCTCATCCACGTTAAACTATACAAGGAATAGAAGATGACAGGATGTCCTGTTGTAGGAAAATAATCCAATAACATGAAGTTATTTATTCATACTACTGACTGCTAACAACTTTTTTAAATTATTTTATTTTTAAGCATTTCTAGTTGAACATCCTTGAAACAAGCAATTCGATTATATAAGGAATAAAAGATGACAGGATGTGCTGTTGTAAGGAAATAATCCAATAACTGGAAGGGATTTATTCATGCTATACTTTTTAAAAAAAATTATTATATTTGTAATTTGTATATTTGTTGAAGTCAGTTTTTTTGTGATCATGTACATTACAGCAGCTTTAAATCAGTCCTCTAGGATTGAGTGATTTTGCGATCACGGAAATTAACGTGAAATCAAACTTTCCTGGAGATTTGCGCCGAGATTCGTCTTGTCACGTCATCACAACTCGTATTCAGCGTTAGATCTTTTCCCGTTCACGTGCGTCAATCATGAGTACAGCGATCATAGAAAACAATTATTAACTCCAATGGTAGGAGTTTAAAAGAAGAATCCAGAGCTCACAATATCACCAAATCAAATCGTCTGCTGGACAAAAGCTGCTGTAAATTCATGTGTTTTTGTCTGATGCAATAAAAAATATTCAGTTGCACATCCTGGAAGGACTCATAAGACATTTTATGACCTCTCATTTTTCTATTTCTCTATTTAAGACATAAAAGGCAGCATGTTGTATTAGAGAAGAACCAGAAAGTCTTCTGCTCTGAAGAAAATCTACTGAGCTATAACACTGGAGACTCCTTCCATTATTGATAAATGCACATCTCTTTACAGAAAGCTTCACCATAGCAATGATTATATGCATTTCAGTCCAATTAATCCATGTATTTTCTCTATTTAAATGTTTGCTACTACAGACATGATAACATACTGAATTAATAAACCTGTGATAATGAGATGTGTTTCTAGAGTAATAACTGCTTTTGAATTGATGAACAATATCATCATAATATATTTAGCTTTAAAATTAAGGCTGTACTTGCAGCCTGGTGGACAAGCAGCTGTGTTGTTTATAGTGCAGGTACAAAACATTGGGAAAATCAGTTTGTCCTTATCCACATGTTCAGTGGTTGGCCTGAAAAGTCACTTAGCCCAGGCCTGGAACAACAAAATGCTCAGTTGTCCTCTGCAGGGTTGTTAATGTACATCGCTTAATGACACGTCAGGGTGTATATGACATTATGCTATACTATTATACACCGATCAGCCATAACATTATGACCAGGTGAAGTGAATAACACTGATGATCTCCTCATCATGGCACCTGTTAGTGGGTGGGATATATTAGGCAGCAAGTCAACATTTTGTCCTCAAAGTTGATGTGTTAGAAGCAGGAAAAATGGACAAGTGTAAGGATTTGTGAGAGTTTGATGAAGGGCCAAATTGTGATGGCTAGACAACTGGATCAGAGCATCTCCAAAACTGCAGCTCTTGTGGGGTGTTCCCGGTCTGCAGTGGTCAGTATCTATCAAAAGTGGTCCAAGGAAGGAACAGATAGAAAGGAGTCAGAATACACAATGCATGAAGGGTCAGGGCTGTTTTGGCAGCAAATGGGGGACCAAGACAATATTAGGCAGGTGGTCATAATGTTATGCGTGGTCGGTGTACAGTTATTAAATCTAACATACTGTACTTTGTGGTCTAAGGATTGAGACACAGCCCACTGTGCTACTGGTGTGAAAGAGGAGAGATGGGGAAGAGGGTCTTCTTAGGAAAGAGTGAAAAAAAATTCTCATCCAAGACTTAAATAAATACAGACACAGACACTGTCAAGACTGGAGACACTGTACTCAACTGTGCAAATATTCTATAGAAGCTGAGCAGGTTACGGAAAGTTATTTTTAGACGTGGATACAAATAAAAACACGGTGTGACTTTTTGCTTGATTTGAAATGATGTCATCACTTTATTAGAATATATTCCAAAATTCTCTCTCCTTTTATATATATATATATATATATATATATATATATATATATATATATATATATATATATATATAAGTTCAGGGACACTTTTATGGCCTGTAGCGCCCTCTTCTGGACAGCATATATCAATGGTACAGCTTAAATACAAAACTAAATGCCTTATATTGGCTTTAAATAACTCATGAACTAATCGCAATATAATGTGTACGGTTTTCAGACTGATGCAGAAACACAGGATGGATATAATCCTCTTACACTGTAGCTTTTTGTTCTTAAACGTTTGAACCAATAACAAAAGGATATAATAAAAGACTTTCAATTCTCTTTGGTCTTCTGGACAGTCCACTCACAGACTTCGAATCCCAGGCAAGCTTTGGGAATATGTTGCATAATATTTGCGAGTCTAGACTTATTTTTTCCAGTTGAGGAGCAGCTTATTCCTCTGTAGTGCTACCTTTAAGGGGCAAAGAATCAGAGGCTGGATGACCAGTATGGCTAAAATGGGCAGCTTGTTCGGATGGATGTAGGGCAGTCAGGGTTGGAGAGAGAGAGAGAGAGAGAGAGAGAGAGAGAGAAGGACCATTTCTAGTGCTTGCTTTCCATAGGAAATACTCTCAATCCTTGTAAGAAGTCCTTGCACTGCTATTAGACGTGTCTCTTCTTTATGACATCCCTGCAATACAGAAATAAGACATTTAGAATGCATCAGTGTTCAGTGATTAAAAAGCTTTTCCTAGCACAAAAGCCTCTCACAGTTATATCTATGTTTTAATCAATAACTGGGTACAGATGGTTCAGGGTTAAATGCAAAAACGTCCAGATCCGGATGACCTCAACGCAGTTTCTAGTGTCAGTTTTTTTGCATTTGTCATTGGGGAGATGTGAAATGTACGACATTTGGCAAAAGCTGAACAGGACAAAGCAGAGGTCACAGAGGGAGCGGGAAAGGCAAAGTTTGCGGCATGCAAATGATTACATTTAAAGCAGGAGATGCAAACTTTCGAAGAGATTTTGATTTTTCTGTTTAAATTAATATCATAACACATGGGTTTTAATTACTGTTCATGTCTCCAAGCCAAACATGATTATCTTCCTGGAGACTAAGTGCTTGTACACAACTGTAGAAGTCCATCAAGGAATTTTAAGCACCAGTTTTACAGCCTCGTCCATTTGTAGTTTTTTATCTCCTAAATTTGAGCAAAAGCTCACATTAGAGCCAGAAAAATTGATGCCGCTACAGAAACATAGGATGGCATTACACCAAGCCTGCTCTTGTTTTACACCATGATTTAAGAGCGTGATTAATGTGTTCAGTGCTGGAGGACAGCAAGCTGATTAGGCAAGAGCTTTTCAGAGTGTTGCTTTTGCCACAGTTTAAATGCAGCACCAGAGGTGCCAGAGCGTACATTTGGAACAAGTTACGCCGCTTATAAAACGCCATCTATCAAAGATGAGAGTGAAAAACAGGTAGTCAAAGTAAATGTGCTTGGATGTCCTAACAACCTTTCATTTTATTGCAGCAATCACAAATTTTCAACCTCCTCACACCATCTAAATATGGCTCTGGTGTATTATTATTTTCAGTTTTCCTACACTTCTGTAGGACTGTGATGTCCTTGAGCTGTTGGTCTGTCTCACAGTTATAAAAATTGGTCCTTACAGTAACACTGTAACCATGGTAACAGTGCCATGCCAGCCAGATGTAACTCTTAGAACTACCTGGACACCTGCAGAATCTATAATAATTGATTCAAAAGATTAAGTCAGCAGCTCGCTCAGAATAGAAACTGAACAGAAAAGAGTGTTCCTACAATGGTACGGTGTGTTCTCTGACTAATGGTGCTTATGTAAGGTTGTTTTGGGGGCCTTTTATAGCTTCATTTACCAAAAAAAAAAAATATATATATATATATATATATATGAGAGACAGACAGAGGAAGCTTATCTCACAACGCATACAGTCTCTATGCATTTCAGACTGACGCCTGTTGCACCCAGCGCACTCCAGTCAGGTCTTTCGTTATGGTGACGTTAGACCTTCTGAAAATAACCAAAAGCATCCTGTCATCCTTTGAATCATCCTAAGTGTCTGTACATCTGAGCGAGTCTGGAGAGGCAATAAGTGCAGTATCATCAAGCCAAGTCTTTCTGAAAGACAGCGTTTATTATTCTCACAGCGCTCTGAAATAAAAAGCCATCTCGGTTTATTGTCTTTTTTTTACAGCGCTCATATAAAAATGTAGATGAAAGTCGATACTGTTTTGTTTTCATGGCCTGGACTTTAATTAATAGTGCTAGTTTTAATTGACATGGAAATTAGACCTCCTAATCTCTTTATTGGGTCTTTCAAAGGGCAATGACAAAGCTAATTAGTGGTATGGCAGAAGGATGTTTTTGTGCCACTGGTTTTGACACAAGAGAAATATTTGCTCTAGTGAAACTATTCACGCAGTATCGTAACACAGCGGCTCCTGGGATATTTGGAATGTTAACTCAATAAACCACAATCAGGTCAGGATACCAGAGCACCATATGCCCAGACACTCGTAACCGTGTAGACTTTATAGTCTGTGTGGGCTGCACGGTCACACACACACACACACACACTGGTCTCCTGTAAGACTGTGGGAAGTTAGATTGCATTTTAATGAATACCACCAGGAAATAATGAAATGTTCATAGCAGCCCCTGCTGCAAAGGCAGTAATTGGTGAGGCCTAACGACCCAGAACCAGTTTCTTTATCTGGTCGAAGGTCAGCAGACACTGAATATCCAGACTAAGCAAGTCTTATTAAAGCATCTGCTAGGATGTTTGGACTGAGCATTTGTTTAGCTCATGTTTACTTCTCTATGCTTCCTGCTTTGGGTGTTGAGGCGAGTCATGTGTCCTCCCAGCTGTGTGAAACTACCATTTTGCAATGCAAATACTATACAAAGCCACCTCCTTCAGTCCATCACCAAGCCAGGTGGCGTCTAATCAAAACCAGACTGACTCAAACATGGCTGGAGAGTGAAAAATAGTTCGTCATAGCACATTCCATCCACCAGAGGATGGCAAGCAGTGTCTGCCAAACCTCAACCACTGTTTTCAAAACATGGCAGGGGAAAAATCAGGCTCTTCCTGTACACACAGGATTGTTTTAAAAGTTCGAAGACTAAAGTCAGAGTGATGCAAGATAAATGTTTGCCTTTTAAAATCCACCATTTCCTACCGCTGCTAAGCCGAAGAACGCCAAGTACTTCCCAAGTGATTGCACCAGTGGGCATTATGTGATCCTCTCGTTTAAACATAATCAATTAACATGTGCTCATCATCCAGGATAATCAGTCATGTGACTCTCATCATCTGACGCTTAAACTAAAGCAGGACATGCTCCTTTTTGAACTCTGGCTTCATGCTCTTTTTTGAACTCTTGTTCTCTGCTCACAAAGTACTGTAAATAATCCATTATTTTTTTAGAACGATTCTAAAATACGCTTGATTGCATGCAGGATTGTTGAATAATATGGAAAAGCTGCATGCTCCAGGGCCTCCAGCGAGCCAATCTCCTTCACACTCGCCTGAGTTGATTAGCTCTGAAATACGCAGCGCTCACAACCACTGACTCGAGCACGCGGGAAAACAACAACACAAACAGAAACCTGAGAACGTCTAGGGGCAAGCAGATGGAACAAATCATTCATGACTCACATTAGAACCATGTTCGCAGGCAAATGTGTGTTTTGCGTTTTCTCAAATGGCAGAGTTTCAGTTTCTGTAAAAATGATTCAACATCAACAACAAACTGCTTCCCAGAATGAGTGACTAAAGGATAAAGGGTCTTAGTGATGCTGATGTTTTTTTGTTCCTCGTTCAATACAAGCCAAGTACCTTTACAAATCAATTTAATGCTTTATCAGTAAATGCCATTGATTGTAGCGCATATGGACATTTCCCCCTGAAGCAGTCAAGCACTATGGCAACACACTCAAAAATGCAAATACATATTCATACTGAAATTGACTTTTTGAGAGCATCCATTGTCCACTCACCCTGTGTTACCTAACCATGTGGATGCTGAGGGAGAAAACATCCTATTTACGTTCTTTGTGTGTCTGTGTGTGTGGGTGTGTGTTGTCCTCATAAGTGCAATCAGAGCCCTGAGGCAGTGGAACTTCCCCTGTCACCCCACCTTTACACCATGGTGGAGGTTAGCTGTTTCTGTTTTCCAGGGTAAGGAGGCGTCTTCAGGACATTTGAATCCTTTGGGGGTCCTTTGACCAGTCCATTCTGTGGGTACGGTGGCGGTCTTTTAGTTTTAACTGAGCTAATTGGTGCTAAAGGGTAAGGGGGGTCAGGATTTTTTGTATGGTCTGTTCTGCTTCTTGGATGCTGGAGCTCTTTGACTTTGGCTCTGGGAGGTCTGGCGCGCAGGCAGTCGCCATTGGCAGTGCTCTTCGTCTTCTGAAGCTCCAGAGCAGATGTATGATTCATCTGGCTACTGTCTGCAGACTCAACAGTCATCAGACCGTTAGCACGGGACGCTAGGTTCGTGTGGATCTCCCGGGCAGGATGATTGTCAGGGCGAGTGGAAATCACAGCAGTCAAGCTATGGTTCGACAGGGAACGAGTGCGCTGTGGTCTGACACCAGCATGTGTGCTGTCTCTTTCTGGTGATTCTGCATCTCTGTTGACATTATGGACAAGTGCAACAACTCCAATACGGTTGGCATGGTGCGTGGATTCCTGTGGCAGACCATTGAATGGTCCTTGCTCCTCCTCTCCCAGGTCGATGTTGGAAGTCAGAACATCAATCTGTTGGACCACCTACACAGACAAACACAGTCATTAAGACAGATTACAAAGTAATATGCTTAAAGGATCCCATGTTTATGAAGTAAAACCCATGTTTATGAAGTGACTTCAAAACATAGAAGTGGAAATATCAGGCAGAAATAATAATTTAAAAAAGCAGCATAACAGCATAACTAGCACAAGTTACATTTTTAGCAAAGATGACACCAACCCTTCACTGTCAAATCAGATCCCATTCATGCAATGAATAATTAACTGCTAACGCATTAAATCCAGCTGTATAAATTCTTCCAAGACGGCCTACCTGACATGCTTGTTAAATTATGAATTTTCTGTCTAATGCTCTCGTAAATCAAGGCTATTTATCTGAAAGGATTCTAAAATAGCAATACCCTACAATTTCTTAACTAGACATCATTAAAGAAAGGTTGCACCCTACCATTACATCCCACCAGGTCTCAGCAACTCATCAGTTACTTCTTTTTCATCTGATTCCCTAAAATTACCCCCAGCCACTTACCTGACATTTAGATAGCGACTAAATGACATCTATTTAAATGTAGCCCTCGATTCTAAATAATTCATTGACTATTTCATCTCATGTAGTCCATTAATCCTAATGCAGATCTACGTAGTATCTATAGATATTGATTTTTGCACTGCTTCCTTTTCTAATGTCCAGCCTGAGACCCTTTTAAAAGTGTAATAGCCCAAACATCTGAAGTCAAAATTGCCTTCCACATGTGCAGTGACTTCCCTTTTATTCTCTGGCTCAGATCCCCAGTACACTACGCAGATAAAAATGGCCATTAAGACCACCTAAAGATTTCCAGCATTGATTCGTCACACCATGTGACAAGTAGAGGCTTTGGTCTCATCTGCATCTGTGTACGATATTTCCTGCTGGTTTGGAGCTGAGCTCTTGTTCTACAGGGTTCCATGGTAGCTTATCTTTCTGTGATTGTCACACTGGATTCATTGCAAAGATGTCTTACAGAAAGTACACTTAAAGGTCAGCAACACCAGCTGGCACTGGATACAGTTCTAATGATGGCCAGGTTTTTACATAACAAAGCCCCTTCTTACAAAGATCTGAATCAATGGCGAGATTAATACTTACAATAAGAACAATATGGCTTGTATATACAATTGAGAGAAGATGCTGTGCAAACAGAGAGCTGAGTAATTGAGTGTTAGGGGTGACGCCAAACAATAGCTCATTTTTCGGATCACTAGCGCAAAGCATTAACCCCTGAGCTTCCACTGTTCCTATTTTTAATTCAAAAGTCAGACCTCTTGGCTCTAAGCCTTGTGCAAAATATTTTCTGCACTACAGACAACTATTAAAACCATAAAGTTTACTTTAACTCCTTCTTGCACCTCTTACCTCTTTCATCTCCATTTGAACCTGTTTGAGACCCGTGAGCACATCCTCTAACTCCGTCACCACTTGTTTGATCTGCTCGCGCACAGTTCCCTGGTTCTTCCTGTGGTTACTCTGGCTTCCCCCAACCTCTGACCTGTCTGCTTGACTCAGGTCAGTCTCTCCACAATGGATTCCACTCAGCTTAGGTCCTGTTTTCTTGGAGACTGTAAATTTGCTCTGGGGAACTTCAGTGGAAAAGAATGCCTTAGCTCCATTACAGTGGTTCTTGATAGCACTGGCTGGTCCATTATTCTCTATGCTGTGTCCGTCATCATGACCCTCAAAAGTGACATGCCTCCTTTCACAGTGCCCATTGTATCCAAATTTAGGCCTATTGTCCCATTCTAGTTCAGGTAGATGTGTATTCTGGTGAAAGTTCTCACTCACGCAGTCCAAGTGATGCTCCTCTGAAACATTCCGAGCTTCCCTGTAGTACCGCTGGCTCCTGACCTTTGCCAGCATGGGGCCACCATTGAGGGGGTGTGGCAGCTGATGATGGTACCATTCCCTCTCAGAGCAGCAGTTACTATGTCTCCCAAGCCTGCCTGCCAATCTCCCATCAGCGACCTCCTGCCCGTGATGTGCCAGTGCTGAACTCTCCCACACACATGTGGACGGAGGAAACCGAGGGTCCCATCCAGGAACTCTCATCTCCCTCCACAAATAGCATGGTGGGCTGCACCTTTCAGAAACAGCGTAGTGTTGGCTTGGTCCCAAGTAAGCCTGCCGTCTCTGCAGGTCATGATGGTTATGGTTACCCGTCCTGTCCTCAAGTGCTTCCAGATCAAGAGGAAAGGGTAGAGACAAGTCCTCCCTCCACACGTGTGACCTTAGACCAGGCTCCAGTGGTGGGCATTGCACATCACTGAGCTGCTGCCTGTGATGTGTTAAAGCTGGTCCCGGTTGTAAGCAGAGGTGGCAGTAGTCCTGGGCTGGATGGAGGGCATGCTGTCCTTTTGCCGCCTTCTCTGAGTGCATAGCAGTAGGAGACTAAAAGCTGCCCAGGCTGACGACTTACAAAACAACCAGTTACCTCCTCTCTCTTTCCCCACCCAGGCCATTCACTAAGGCTGTTTTTCTCATCTGCGTAGGTCTTTTTCTCTCACTTCTCTACCGTCTTTCTCTCTTTTTTCCCCATTCTGTTCCCATTCCTCACGTGCTGTTTCTTTCAACTTCTTCTCTACCACTTTTCTCTCTCTCCCTTCCAAGACTCACCTCCCCCTTCCTTCCTTTTCTAACTTCCCCTTGTTTTCCCTCTTTTCTCTCTTTCTCTTTCCCTCTCTCCCTCTCTCTCCTCAACTTCTGTCATTTCCCGTATGCAGTCAGTGCTGTTGCCCTCTCTCCAGCAGTGGGCCTCTTTCTCTCCCACCTCTCTCACCCCCCCCACCCTATTCTCTCACTCCATTGCAGGCTTTCCTGTACCTATCCTTCATTCTGTTTGCACTTTGTTGCTCCTTCTGTCATTTCCTCTCTCTATCACTCCCTGCCTTTCTTTCCATATCCTTAACCCTTCTCTGTTCAAAAAAAATTCTCTGAGTCAGTTCACCCCCCCTCCCAAACTCTAGCTCACTGGTTCTCCGCCTCTCTGTTGAGTTTCTGCCTCCCTTTCCCTGTCTCTTTCTCTCTCTTTCAGAAAGTCAAAGTCGCGGCTCATAAAGCCAGTGAGAGCAGTTGCCTCTCCATGTGAGTCCCAATTGCTTCCTTAGATCTCGCACACTCCTGCTCTGTCTCCCAAGCCCGCCTGCCACTCGCCAATTAAACACAGCCAGGATTCCACACTGCCAGAGACGGGGAGGGGAGAAAGAGTGAGAGAGAGAGAGAGAGAGAGATAGATAGAGAGAGAGAGAGAGAAAGGAGGTGGGGTTTCAAGCACCGCCAAGGCAGGCAGGATCTAACATGAGCGGTAGACGGAGAGATAGGGAAGGAGGGAGGGAGAGAAGGAGACACAATACTTGAGCAAGGGGGGATTTTTGAAAGAACTCTTCTACGAAGCCCTTTTCCATACGTTTGACAGACTTCAAAGCATGTGCGGCTGGAAATCTTTTGTTGTGTTTCACAGTATTTCCCCCTGCGCCTATCTGATTCCAGGCACACTAATCCCAGACTACAACGTGTTCACGTAGAGAAGCTGTTTATCTCAATTCGAATCCTCTCGGCTGAATACACTGCAACTGCTCGAGGAAAAAAAGAAAAGTTTGAAAAGAAGACCGTATCAAGAAATCTCTACCTATGAATATGTCATAAAAAACGAGTAAGCTCTGAAGACAGTTGTTTGGAACAGAAGTTGAGGATACTCCAGATTTATAACCCTACGTCTGCAAAGCTCAGCTAAAAAACACAGAGCAACGGCTGGGATAAAACATCAGGATGAGTCATAAGATATGCTACTGTATAAAGTAGTTATAGCACACACGCTCGCTCTCTCTCTCTCTCTGTCTCTGTCACTTCCTCTCTCTCTCTCTCTCTCTCCCTCCAGGACAAATGCAAAAGAGGCTCAAAGCTGACAGAAAAAATTTTTGGCAGGTTAGGAACATCACATACACCCATTACGTTTTGGGGCAAGGACACACAGGATCGAAATGAGATGTAGGCGTCCTACATTCCTGTACAGCAACCCTAATCAGCACTTACTAAAATACACACACACCTGTGGGGTGGGGTGCTGGGGGTGGTGCAAGCACCTGTCAAAAAATGACAGAAGAGCCATATGTGTGTGTGTATGTGTGTGTGTGTTTTGTATATGTCTGTCCATGTCTTAGTCTTTGGGGGAGGGATGGTGTCTGCATTCTCCAAATCTAAAAGCTTTCCCCTAAAGGCCTTTCTATAATGGAGACCTTGAAAAAAATAAATTCTGTTTCACTACAGCTCAAATCCCGGGAATCTGCTTTATTTCTCTTATATGTGTCAATAAGCTAAACTAAATGTGGTTTTGTTTACTACAGGGCATGACCTATAGTGGATACTTAAAGCACACCTTTAAACAAAAGCAACCCCCCCCCACCTCCACCACCATCACTAAAAAAAAGAGATGCTATAGGCGTAGTGCTCAAAATGCTAGTGTTATTTTGCAGTGTTCTCTTCACATTATAAATTAGTCCTACCTCTGTAGTTATCTCAATTGGCTCATAATTATGATGTGCTGGTCACATTTTTTTTTTTTTTTTTTGCACAACTATGTTCCTATGGAAACAGTCTGTTCAGGGAAGACGATGACCTGTATTTTCTGGCCTCTGTATTTTAGCATTTCCAAAATGGAGGCAGAGGGTAGTGAGGATGTGTTGTCCTTTCGAGATTGTAAATAACTCAGATGAGCGAGTACTGCGTCGTACTCGGTGTAAGGTTCAAGCCAGGACTTCTTTAGGAAGAATATTCTATTTTTTCATCAGCAGCGAAGCCCACACAGTCAATCCTTCTGTCATAAAGTTCAAAACAATCGAAACATAATGCGAGACGGAAATGGATTATCTGTTGCAGATGAAGTTTTATATATCCAGTGTACAGTAGATTGTTTTGCACTGCGTGCCCAGGAGGTAGGTGTATTACACCGAATTATATCGGTTACTGATCCTTTATATATTCAGAACATGTGCCTACTGTACAAACATTTGACTTCAGTTTGCTTCTTTGATTGTGAGTCATGCTTATCATACTTGCTGATGACATCAGTGATGATGATAACGGAGGTTGATGTTGTTTAATGAATGAGAGCTGCAGTGCACATAGCTGCCCGGTTTGTAAGTACTTCTGAGTAGGCTGTTGCTATGGTCGACAGACTGCGAATAATGAGACAAAAAAAGACATCCGTCCTTTTGCATTCCGGATGGAAATGCACTTTAATATTTCAGAAAGGAGAGACGGAGATGTCGGATTCAGATCCACAGAACACAAATGCCACACTATTCTCCAGGAGAACGTCAAAATGAATTGCACGATTAAGACAGGAATGCATGCATCTTGTATTGCTCATGGACACATCATTAGTGATGTTTCAGGGGTATTTGGATGTTTCAAGTCTTTTCAGCCCAGGTGACCCAGACCGTGGCTTGTGTTCGAGGCAGAGCCTTTTGGCTGCCTCTGAGATACTGCCTGTGGCTTTCCTCTTCGTCCCTCCAGAGACGCGCAGTACACCGAAGGCTTTGAAGATGCCCCTACAGCCAACGTCGACGGGTATACATCTTGCCAAAAGGTTCTTCTGGGGTTCTCCATAATTAGCTGGATAATTAAAGCTTCTTAGATTAATAAAAGGGTTCTACTTCATGTTAACTTTTCACAGTGAGGCAACTGAACCATTTTTTCCCCTGAGAGCATAAAGTATTTTATGGGTTTAGCTAACATATGACTCGTTTTAATTAGCAGTTATGGCATAAAGTATCCTAATGTTCGATATGAAGGTCATGTGGTTTTATTTTTGGGTGTGATTTTTTTTCCCCCCCGTGTGATCATCCCATATATGTATGATGCCACATGTGTGTCATCATCCTTTGTTCTACTTACTGCTTATTATGATCAGTAGAAAATGATCAGCTACTCTATATTCATTCACACATACGCCAGCTGTTCCCATGGTCTGTGTACAAAACACACATTTCTGTTCTGCGTGTAGCGTTTATAGCATCTGGATTGGCAAAATGACCGCCGGTCTCCTCTCTGTCATTATCGTTAACTCTTGATTTAGATTAATGAACCTTGCAAAAGTGGAAGAACGCTGAGAGGAAGATAATTCCAACCCCCAAATTAATATTGTTAATAAAGGCAAATTTTTTTTTTTTTAGAGGAAGTTTCATTTCTCACACAGCAGTAATTAAGCCAAAGTGGTGCTCAGGATGTTTTGGCATAGTTGATAACCTATCAAAACTGACAGGATGAGTTGGCTTGTGTTGACTTTTCTTGGCAGAGCAACCCATAACTTGGAAGGAAAAATGAGAAACTAGTAGGACAACAAATAAACACATGAATATAGAACTTGGAAATTCAAAGCACACACATGAGGGTAGGATTTGGACGTGATCCGTCTTGGTGGTGCTTGTAGGAATGCTGCCTTGAAGCAAGATTAATCTCAGCCTTTAAAGCTATAATATTTCAATTAATACACCATACAGAATTTGTTTCTCTCCAGTTGCGGGTGTCTGGAAACAGCATCAGGAGCTTTCATCTCACTGGCGCTGGTCTTGTTTAAATCCCATAATTGGTCACAGCAATCGCTTTTCATAATACAGAACAAAGGAACAGTTTTCCCTCGTCGACTTATTAGTGAATAGTAAACGATGTCACAATTTAAACACAATTATTCTGCGTGGGCAGATCTGGATTGAAATTGTTTTTCTTTTGCATTCCTGCAGCTTAAAATACTATAACAAAAGCTGAAGGTCAGGCAGTGCAATAGAGGGCACTAGTAATTTAAAACACTGTGGCGATTAAAGTTGGAACATTTCTGAGCCTTCATCAATCAATTCCCTCACATTTCTGTGCTTCTGTGCTAAAAATCCTTTTCTTTTTCTTTTTTTCCAATTATGACCAAGAATAGCCTGGATGGTGATGGTATTTATGGCATCCTAGAAGCTCTTGTCTGAATTGCCCTGAAAGATCTCGGACCTATCCGGAACACATAATACTTTCAGAATGTAGCTTAATTTCTCCAACATTCATGAGCACTTACAATATTTTTGCCTCTATATATATATATTTTTTTTCCCCCCCACCCAATTTTCTCTCCAGTTTGGTAGCCAGCCCTCCCTTTTCAAATGCCAGCTACCCACCTGGGGAGGTCGGAAACTAACATGTGCTTCCTTCGAGACACCACATCTTTCCAAAATGTGTCATAACACACAGAGGGGAAAGTGCTATCTACCTTCTTCCACCTACATGAGCTAGAGAGAGAGAGAGAGAGAGAGAGAGAGAATGCTATCCATGCCACTTGGAGAGCATGACCAGTTTCACTCATTCATAATACTCTAAAACTAAAACTAAGGTGTATTACGGAATTTTCCACTCATCCAGATGTAGCTTTGAAACAATTCATAATATATTAACATGACTTTCTGGTTAAAAATCATAAAGCAACCAGATGCTCTGGATATATATATATATATATGTATATATATATATATATATATATATATATATATATATATCATGGGTCTCTAATAGAAATAGTTCAGGATTAAAGGAATAGTTTTTACCGTAATTACTGTGTTGTGTATCTATACTGTATCAGCTTTTACCACACACAAGAATTTTGAGAGCTTTCTCTGTAGTAAGAAAACGAACCCGAAATATTTGCATGGAATTTACTTATAATGAAAGGCTTGTTGGATATGATCAATTTTATCTCTCTTAATGTATAAGTGAAACATATTCTTAGTAGATCGTAAAGATGAATATCTAAGATTAAACTCATTTTGAAGCTGGAAGTATTTCTGCAATGGATTCAAATAGTCTATAGAACGCAGTAACACAAATTTAGTGGTCCAGTTTTAGCCTAGGGGCCCCGGTGGCTTAGTTTTCAGCACACGTGCCTTGCATCTCTGGGGTTGGGGGTTTGATTCCTGTCTGCACTGTGTGTGGGTATGTGTGTGGGTATGTGTGTGTGTGTGTGGGTGTAATTGTCATACTCTGGTTTGTTCCCAATGTCCAAAGACTTGGCATCTCTAAATTGTATGTAGTGTGTGGGTGTGTGAGTTGTGTGTGTTGTGTCCTCTGATGAGTTGGCACCTTGTCCACCCCATCCTTGTGCCTGGAAATGGCTCCAGCCTCCTCATAACCCAGTGTAGGATCAGCAGATGGTGTTAGCCTAAGCAAGCATGAATACTACAAACCATGAAAGTAACTGGAAATAATTTTGTTGCTCTAAGGTTTGAAATTTTCTTACAAATTTCACATTAAATATATTTGTATTGAAAAATTGTTGTACTTACGAAACTGCTCCTGGATATTTATTATATAGTATCTGATTTTTGAGTCAGTATTTTTTCTCAGTAATGGGAAACTTATCTAAATTCATGGGAAGCACCCATTGGATAGATTCAGTGGATAGGTTATTAGATTGAAAACACTGTAGTTATTAATTCAATATTTCCCATTTAACCAGGTATTAGTTTGCACCTTCACAACAGTCAGCTTTCGGAAACCGATTTCCTTCCGAAGTAATGACTGGAAGGAGAGCAGAGTCACTGAGGGTAAAGTCTTCCTCTAATGACAGGGTCTATGAGAATTGTTATTCATCCGTCTGGTTATGCAGCTAAAGGCATTCTATTGTTCTCTTGTCAGACAGAGCACTTAGACAGGACACGTCAGATCTGCAACGGATAAAAAGCATCTGCCAGATATCTCATATCTCGTGCACTCGGAAGAGCTGCAACAAAAAAAAACCCAGCACATTAACATATGGGTTGTAGGAAAGCTAAACAATATGGGTTTTTTTTTTTTTACATGATTCGTTTTGCTTTCATTTATGATTTGATTTTATTTACTTAGAATGTATTAAGGATTGTGACGTGGACGTGGTTCATTTCATGTGGGATTTATTTACATGTTACATTTATTATCCATTTATTTCAGTGGGGATTTTTTTTTTACATGTTTTGTTACATCAAATGTCATTTTTATACTTAATTTCTTTTAGTGAGACTATTTTCATTTTATTTTTTAAGCCTAGCATTTTTTTTAAATTATTATTTTACGCTGATTTCGTTTCACAGGATTTATTTTTCCATGTGTGATTTTTATTTCATTTTCCATGTTATTCCTTTTGTTTTTAGTTAGGATTTTCCCCCATGTATAATACTTTTCCACGTGATCACATATTGTTCACATTATGATACGTTCAAGTGTGATCACATATTGTTCACATTATGAAACGTTCAGTGTGATCACATATTGTTCTCGAGTCTGTTTACCCGAGTCCAAATGTACAACTTCAGGGTTTAATGTGGAGAAATATGTGCCTTCGCATGTTTATTCAAATAATCACACGTTAAAGGTGTATGGGTTTTTCTTCTAGTCTGATTTTTCAGGGTGGTTTTAATATGAGAAAAATATTTGGTCCATTTGTTTATGCATTTATTCCACTTCCCTTCACCGTGGTGAGGAAGCACTAATTTAGATTTTTTATGGTTTTGGATCACACACACACACACACACCACATTGTTCTGTTTGTCTTGGATTGTTCCCTGCTAAAAACTGAATTGTTATTTTTAAGACATTTCTTGAGAAAAGGTATTGTTTTTATCAGCATGAATTCTGTTGTTTATTTGACCTTCTATTGTGTGTGGTCCGGTCAGTCCCTTGTTTAAAACAGAGTTTGAGACAAAAAGTACAATGAGTACGTTTTGTGGATGTGCTCTAGGTGGCCAGATGACCTCAAGAAGCGGATGACTCAAGAAGTTAGGGCGAGACCTATTAATGAGGAAAAACTAAAAGCCTGCACAGCTTTGTACTTTTCAGCTGTGCCAATTCTCACGGAAATAATGATCCACTTCAGTCAAGCGGATGATTCTGGACCCAGAGTATGAGCAGGACAGAGCAGAGGGAGTCCGGCTGAACACAAACGCTGACGCCTGTTTAGTAATTTATACAGTTGCTGCAGGCCTGTGGACAGCCCTGAGTCACCTGCTGACTCTGTGGGATTTTTAATTAACCCCGGTCCTCTCAGAATTACAATAGATCCAGTTAAGGTCAGCAGAGCAGACATGTCTGAAAGGGTAATAAACAGTCTGGGTGGCTAACACACAGGAATTCATGAAGGGCGCAGTAGAGGACAAGGCTGGCCTGCTGGTGATTATAAGCTCAGGTGAAAACAGATAGCGAAGTGGATGTGGAGTTTGATTGAATGCAAGACAGGGGAAAAAATGCTATTCATTTCGAAGATTCTGAAATTATATACCTGAGGGGAAGTGGGCCAATGTCTACCATGTGTCTCCCTCTACTGGACAGAGCTGCTAGTGCAACTAGTTATTCTGTCTAGAGTCACGGTAGATCTGGAGCTTATCTCAGGAACAGTAGGCTCAGGGTGGGAGCATTCACCTTAGATACAAGACACCATGCAAACACACGTACACACACACACACTCAAATACATATACACCTAAACAGATCAGCCACAACATTAAAACCACCTACTTAATATTGCCACCAAAACCCATTGATGCATGTACTCCAGAAGACCTCAATCCTTTCTCATAGCCTGCATTAACTTTTTCAGCAGTTTGTGCCACACTAGCTCTTCAGTGGTATCAAACCAGACAGGCTAACCATCTCTCCCCTCCCACATGAGTGAGCCATTATTGCCTATGACCCTGTCGCCGGTTCACCAGTTGTCCTTCCTTGGACCATTTTTTGGTAGGTTTTAATTAGCGGGAACATCCCACAAGACCTGGCTTTTTTAGAGATGCTCTGATCCAGTCGTCTAGCCATCGCATTGTCAGAGTCACTAAGATACTAAAGATAAATATTATAATAAATGTTAAAGAAAAGAAAATAGGCAGAAATACTATCCTCAAATAATGGTGAGCTGTGTGTTATCTATATTTATGTATTATACTGAAAAAGATGGGTTTTATATGTCCCTCCATTCATATTCTGTGGCACAAGGAACCTGGATCCTGTACCGGGGGCTCAGGGTCATTAGGTGGGGGACACTCAACAGGTTAGCGGCCCATTGCAGGGCACAATCATATACACCAAACAGACTAGAGATGTAACACATGTCTTTGGACTGAAGGAGGAAACTGAAGCACCCAGAGGAAACACCTGAAGCATGGGGAGAACATTGAACCCTCAACCACTTGTGTGAGGCTAAACACTAAGCCACCATGGCCCCAGGTTCTTTATGTGCAAAGAACCAAATGGATCTTAAATAAAAAGGAAAAAAGCAAACAATTGTTTTAAATGTTATCTCTGAGTGCTGTGCTTATTTGCCCTTGGTCAATAATATGCATGGCTTTGTGTACCACTTCACAATTTCCCAGTTACACCAAAAAAAGTTATTTACACTGGAGTTCGATCAGTAACCATTCTATTTGCTTTAATATGACTAGATATATAAACTTCCGAAAGAGTAAAATCCATGTGTATAATCTTTTCTTCTATTCCCTGCTGCATGCACCACCCTCAAATCCTAGCCTTCTGGACGAGGCGTTTGATTACATGCTAGCATTTCAGGCTGTTTCAAGAGCACCCCGGAAACCAAGCATTAAATTACCGTACAAAATTATTGTGCACTGTCCCGGTTGCCACAAATTAGAACTATACTGTTGCTAACAAACATACTGATAAGGCGGTGTAGCTGTGTCACACCTCACATATTTAGAAGGGTGGTGCTGCATTGGCATGACTCGTGTATACATTGTGGTATTATTGTTCTCTTCCCAGGAGGGAGTGTCAGTGTTAGCTTTTTCTGGGGAAATCTAACTTCTTGGAAATTCCCAATATGTTTTTTCACCCACATCTAAAACTGATGTTATTCTAAATTATGAAATCATGCTTATTCTTGTTTTGGTCTGAACATAAAGTAATAAATTATGTTCTAGATTTTAAGCGCACGCTGTCTGTTGGTCATTTCCACTATATTGTGTATAAACTCAAGTAGTACTCAATTTAGTCCAGATTATGGGATAGAATCGAATCTATCTATTAATTAATTAGCTCTAAAGGGTGAAAGTAGTCCAGATATATAATATATATAAGGCTGATATAATCATTAAGAAGGTATTTCCTCTCCTCACTTTAACGCTTTAAACAGACAGAAGGCAGGAGCTGTAAATGTCACTGAATAGGTGGACTAATGCCTTAGTAAATAATCTACAGTTCTGTCTAAGCTATTAAAACAGAGAAATGTGAGGTATTGGCACAAATATCACAATCAAATGTCAAAGTGCTTTAACATGTTTCAGCAAAACCCCAGAATGGCATTTTTCTATATGAACGCATGGAAACGAACCAAAAAATAATAATAAAATCCCAGAGAAGGGTTTGGTCAAATGCAACCTAAATCTGATGGAGATGTTACGAACTTAAACGGATCACTTGAACGCTGCTTCAGGTAAATACAGCTGAACTGCTTCACAGCTCAGTGTTTTACAGCAACGTTATACACTTATTTAACCGTTTTTTTTTTTTTTTTGCTTTTGACATCAAAATTCTTAAATCCTGTTGCTTTTTTTTCAGTTCCTGAAGCAAGGCCCAAGTGTTGTTCCACTTACAGACAATAGATGGCCTCCTTTTCTCCTTTTAATAGTGTTGTTTTTTGTTCTTGGTTTATATTAATTATACTCAAATCTATGCTCACCCATAATATAAAAATGTGGGAAAGAGGTTACTTAAGCACAATAAATGAACAAGCACATTGTTTTTTTGCACACATAACCTGTAAAACAAGCGACTGTACCCAAGTAAACCAGTGAGACTGGGAGCTCTTGTTAATAAATAAATAAATAAATAAATAAATAAATAAATAAATAAATAAATAAACGTAACTCAACAACAACAGAGCAAATACAAGATCCTTTTTATTAGACAATAATTCAAGAAATCTTGAAGGCGATACTCTGACATGTGACAAATAAACAGGGAAATCAACGACAAGTCACAAGGACAAGAAATAAGACAAGGTGTGAATAGCTGTAATATAAATTAGATAAGGTCATTGGTTAGTAAGTGTTTGTACACAATTAAGGCTTTACACATGAAGTGTGCATGCACGACATCTGTGTTTGGTTGCACTCATTGAGTTTGTCTCGTTATCATGCAAAACACTGCTGCTGCTTTAAGTCTTCTGTCTCAGGTAACTAGGCCCAGAGTCTGAGACCTATGACACGTAGTAGTGTAAATGCAATTGTCATAGACTTGCAGTCAGTAAGACAGATTTAGGCCTACCTTCCTGCTGTTTAGTTGAAACCATATAACATCACCTGAATCAACTAAACTCTTTTTTTTTTTATCTTACGCCATGTTTTTATTTGATGCATACAGGAAATGAACTCTGCAGGTAAGCAAAGGTCCACAGAAAGGTTTAGTTCCCAAATAGTTCATTTGCTACAAAACGGTGTAAACATGTATGTATATATATATGTGTGTGTGTGTGTGTGTGTGTGTGTGTGTGTGTGTGTGCATATATACATGAGCACCCAAAATCAGTGTCCGCTCTTTTGGCACAGTTCTGGAGAAAGTGAATCCTCAGTACGCCTGCACCTGGGTGGGCAGCAGCTGGCAGCCGTTGTTCACGTGGTTCATGACCCGCTGTTTCAGCTGCGCGACCTGCTCGCGCAGCACGCTGGCGGTCGACGCGAGCTCGCTGTTCTGCGTCTTGAGCGTCTTGACTTTGTCCTCCAGGCGCGAGATCCGCTCCAGCTTCCTCTTGCGGCACTTGGAGGCCGCGATGCGGTTGCGCAGCTTCTTGCGCTCCGCCTTGATGCGCTCCTGAGTGTCCATGTCGATAGGTGACAGAGGCGGACTGTCGCCGAAGCTCTGCACGTCGGGGACGGTCTGCGGCTCGTCCTTGGGCGAGCGTATGCGCGAGTGCGCGGCCTGCGTGGGCTGCGCGTTCGGCGTGCTCGCGTGCGACGATGACGACGATGACGACGACGACGACGACGAAGAGGACGACGCTGAAGGTGGCGGTGGGAAGGGGATCGTGTCCGTGGAGTAGTTCACAGCTGTGCCCAGCGCGCCGCCTCCATATGTGCTCAAGTTCGTGTAGACCGGAAGGTCGGACGGTAAGGCGAGAGCAGCGCCTGTTGCGAGGCGGTTCAGAGTCGCAGCGCCGCCGTTCAGCTGGTTCTGCTTGTGGAGGTCCTCCAGGGCTTTCACAAAACCCTCGGCGAATTCCTGCTCGTCGCTCACCGGTTTCGGGTAAACGAATTGAGAGGTCGGGGTCGTCGTGACCATACCGTTGGACTGGATGATCAGCCGCTCCAGCTCAGGCGAGGCGAGTTTTAGGAGTCCCAGGTCCTGGGAGCTGAGTATTCCTTCAGCGTCCCGTAAGTCCGGTTTGAGGTTAGAGCTGTTTTGGTCGTCCAGGTTTAAACTCATGTCTTTCTTCATGGTGCCGCGGCGCTCCGCTTCTGGACACAGACGATCGTTTCCATTTTACACCCCCATCTGGGGTGAGATGAGCTCGTTATCCGAACGGCTGTCTCTTACTTTTCCTTGTCGTCAAGTCAAAAAAAAAAACTCCACTGCGTTCTCTCTTTCCTGTGTCTGGTCTTCACAATATGTTTAATCTACGTCTTCCTTACGTAACTTCTTTTATCACCCCTAGTTTTTTGTGCTAGGTTTCCTGTTTAGTAAGCTTCTCTCCTGTCCTCTAAACCGACTCTTCCCGGTCTTGAGAAACTCTATCTATGGGCGTAAAAATAAGCATTTGCAAGTTTTCTATCCCAGAAAATTCCATTATGTCATTTCAGAGCGCTCAGATTGGCCAAAAATGACGTTTTCTTCCGGTTTCATTTAAATAAGGGGCGGCGCTAGGCCTAGTCGCTATGGAGAACTTCGGAGAAACTGTAAACAGCGCGGTGCATTGTGGTTTGATGTCATGAGGAACGTAGAGCGCGCGAGGGTGGGGACAGCGCGAGGCCAGCCACAGAGTCTGGCAGGAAAATGTTGCTTTCTTTCACAACGTGAACGTCTTTGAACATTAAAAAACACACAATTTCCATTCATTTTAGGTTACAGAAACGATACCAGTTCGGGGTTTTTACAGATTTTCTTGATAATAGAATAGGTGCTGAAACTCAACACACACTTCTAAAAGTTTACGAGAACTAAATGGGAATAAAGTGTCATTTTCTAAGCTCATAATTTAGCTTTTCTGCTCTAGCACACCTACCTGTGAGTTTGTTAAAGTGTTAAAGTTCTACTTTTGACATATTCTGTTTTTTTAATGATTTATATATATATATATATATATATATATATATATATATATATGTATGTATATATATATGTATGTATATATACACAGCTCTGGAATAAAATAAGAGACCACTGCCCAATCTCCAGATCTGAACCCTACTGAAAACCTCTGGAATGTCATCAAGAGGAAGTTGGATGGTCACAAACCATCAAGCAAAGCTGAGCTGTTTGCAAAAAGAGTGGTATAAAGTTCCCCAACAGCAATGTGAAAACCCGGTGGAGAGCATGGAGCCAAAACGCATGCAAATCGGGTTATTCCACCAAATACTGATCTCTTAATGCTATTTAGCCAAAGCATTAACACAATCTGTTTACAAATGATTTGCATTTTGTTTTATTTGAGTTATTAAAGCTCTGCAAATACTGCATGATCTTGGGTTATTTTGATGTGTTGTCATTTCCTTTAAATATACATTCTAAATAACAATAGTTATATTTTGAATTTAGGAGAAATATTGTCAGCAAATGAAACAAAACTGTTCATCTCACCAATACAGGTACCTGTAAGAAAAAAACATGAGAAAGTGATTATTTTGGTCTCTTATTTTTTTTCCAGAGCTAGCTATATATATATATATATATATATATATATATATATATATATATATATATATATATATATATATATATATATATATATATATGGTGACTATTAAATAACAGGGCTGGTGTAACTATATCTAATTGTAGTAAAGTATAAATGATTAGAAGAACATGCATGCATCATACACCTCTACCGAACCAAAATAATAATTTAAACAAATGGCTGTGTGGTGTTATTTCTGCAGCTTTCTCATAAAACACTAAAAAAATAATTCATTCTGGCTGAGTTACATGACCGGATCAAGCATGCAGAATCATATTTATTTCATTTGCATCCAGTACATCTGTCTGGAGATCTGGGTTTATGAGAAAACATTGGTGTCTATCTTGAAAGAAGTGAATGAATCATCCTGGTTTCTGTGGCTGCTTCTACGGCTTCTATAAATAACCGTGCATGCAGAGACAGAAGCAGGGGGACAAACCGATATGACGACAGGGAACGGTGACGTCCGTGGACCATTTGCATCAGAGAGCAGTGCCAGCGTTGCCTGTTACTATGGCAACGCTGACATGGGGTCTGACGCAGAAGCAGGCGAATGAAGCGGAGGAGGGAAGAAGAGGATGTGGAGGATGTGGGGCACCTGAAGATGCGTAGGTGGCAGAAAACTGATATTTTTCACCCTTGGAAATTATTAGCTGTTAATGGTGGGGTGAAGAAGGGGGGGGGAGTGCATTCATAAAAATGGTTTATTCAAGAGATTACGGCTCTGTAGTGGGAGCTGTTAGTTCAGGTCATAGCTAGATCTGTTCTTCCTCTTATCCATAGACGGGTCTGCTCTTTTTGCATGATATTTATTCGAAGCAAAAGTCATGCTTCGAGTTCAGATGCAGCAGCATTGGTAACATGCAGCTGGATAGGACCGAAGCTCTCACACACTAAATCTGCAGGCCCTTTTCTTTGCCTCTTCTGAGCTCAGCTACATGGCTCCACTTCATGACTCATGCACATGTGTGGAGCCCAAGGCCAAGAAGTAAAGAGGTGATTATAATATATGAATACCACAACTGCAAAGGCATTGCTCTAAAACACAAGGACTTACAACGCCCCAGAGTTTTTTTTTCTGAGACCAACTCACGCAAACAGGTTTGAACCAGATCTTTGTTCTCAGTCTTGTCATGCAGGTCTGAGCCAGCGGGCCTGATTTTAATGATCTATGGCTGCCACTCAAATCAGTTCAGTGAATAGTTTTCAAATTTGCGGTTAGATGGCTATTTAAACAGAGCAGAGAGATGTCTGTTGCCAAGTACAATAGCTCGAGGAGCCGTTCGATTATTTACACATATTTTATTTTATTTTTCGGTTATTATGTTAAAAAAAAAAAAGAAAAGAAAAGCTGCAGCTTGAAATAAGCAACAACATGGAGCCATTTGTTTTTGCTATTTTCGCCCTGGTGGAGTCGCATGTTCTTCTCATAAGTCATGTTTTACCAGAATTAGAGACCACATTCATTTAATTTCCATAAGCACATAGTCTGAATGTGTTCAAATAATATTTGTTCCATTTTAATATATTTATATACAAAGGTAAATGAACCAAATTTAGCTCTTATGACTACGCTGTCATGAGACATTGTGAAATAGGACATATTGCACAATAATTCTTAGTCATTACGAATATTTAAACATGCCCCAACCATTCGTAATTAACAACGACAACAAAGATCAGATTTTTACAGCATCGTTTGCGTGAATCAGACAATTTTCTATGAAGCACTGACGTGCTTTGAATAACTTTCAAGTTAGCGAGCTAGCGAGTCTAAAAATTAATATTACAGTCTCTATATGCTACAGATGTTTACATGAAATAAACACATGGTTCCTGTTAAAGTCCAACATTTTGCTAAAAATAAAAAATAAAAAGTGTTAATTTCCCCTATGTATGGAGACTTTTGGGACATGTATAGTTAGTAGATGCCAAACAGTTTGAAAGGTGTGTGTATCTTTTCTGAGCGTTATACTACAAAGGGTTAAAGGTGCTCCTGGATATCATGCCATAGAAGGGATGGGCAGTATAATTCGAAACGTTCTTCAGAACTGTTATTATATGCTTTATTGTCACTGCATCCGCAGAGTTCAGATTAAATCGAGAGTAAGGCCACAATACGCTGATAGCGCAGTATCATCTCTCCAATTCAGTTTTTTATCTGAATCATCAATATTTGTGGGACTGTACCACCTCCACATCCTCCCCGGTGCACTAAGATCCCTCTTCCTTCTTAAACATTACAGGAAGAAGCTTAGTACTGTTATTCTGTCAATGGAAGGCAGTACAGAATATAACAGTGCTTTGTAGGAAATATAAATCTGTCCTCATGTATTTAACCTCATGCACTACATATTAGTCATTTGATCCATTCAATATTCATTAAAACATTTTTCCTCAGAAAATGGTGGGAGTTGGCTGTAAGCTTTGCTAGCTCTAATGTTATTTTCTTTGTCAGAGTTCCCAAATAACCGGTTGTCCAGGTTGCTACTCAAGGAGGAACACCTTAAATAGTTCATCCAGTGCAAAATAAGAACAAGAACAGTAAACAAGATGCTGAACAACAACAACAACAAGAACAGAATTTCAATGTGAGTTTAGATCAGTCTCAATTCTAGAGTAATAACTGTGACTATAAAGTTCTTAATAAAATAAAGCATGTTCTAAGCACTAAATTTCAAGGTGAATTCCATCTCGAATGACGTGTACACTGACCAGGCATAACATTATGATCACCTGCCTGATATTGTGTGGTCAGACACTGATGGCTCGCAGTCTCCACTCTGTTTCGTGCCAAAGGGATGAGGGATCAGGACTCTGTGCAAGTTCCTCGCTCATCCATGTCTTTATGGACCTTGTACTTTGTGCACTGGTGTGCAGTCGTGTTGGAACAGGAAGGGGTCATCCCCAAACTGTTCCCACAAAGTTGGGAGCATGAAATTGTCCGGAGTGCCTTGGTTATGCTTGGTAAGAGTTCCTTTCTCACTAGCACTCAATGATTTGGAGGGGTGTCCCAAAACTTTTGGCAATAAAATGTACATGCAGATTCTCCTCATAATGATGTATAAGCACGTGAAATGAAAGTAAACGGAACAGCAGGTGGCGCTGTTGTGCTTTTCATGGCGCTGTGGCGTCTGTGTTAATAGAAGAGAGAGAGAGAGCGAGAGAGAGAGAGAGAGAGACCATTACCGGAAGCGCTGATGGGAGTTGTATTTATCTTAGCACCAATAATCGAGCTGTCTGTTCGGGTCAGCCTACTCCCATGAAACATTATTTTATCATCTAAAAACAATCCCGCCCGCTCGGTTAGCACGTTAGCGACATGGAGCAGAGGAAGACGGTTATTGTGACAGGTAAAAAAAAAAAATAAGCAAAAGAAAAAAACATTATTCTTCGTCTCTCGGTAAAACTGTGAGCAAACAAGCAAAGCACGAGCGCAGCCTTGATCAAGGAGTTTTAGAGCGCGAGCCTAATTACAGCTGTCGAGGTGCTATTGGCTGTGTTAGAAGTGAAAGAAAACCTTTAATGCTAACAACCACGGCTGATTTTCTTTGTTGATCGTGTGTAATCCTGTAATAATGGTGTTATAATAGTAGCTATAATTTCTAACAACGCATATTGGGGGAAGTGTCGATTAACAGCTAGACTTCTAGGTTATATGGAAAAGGCTTGTTTCTTGTGTCCAAACTCCATGCAATGAAAGTTATTCATTAAGTTGTTGTAAATCTAGATGACCTGAACACTTATTGTATATAAGTCTATGAGATTGTCCATCACTTTCTTGTCTTTCTACAGGTTTTGAACCTTTTGGTGAACACGCTGTTAATGCAAGCTGGGTGGCAGTGCAGGTATTGTAGTTTGCACTTTTAGAAAGTGTTAAATAAAGTTAAAAAGTAACCGAACTGACCCCAGGGATGATCGCCGTGGACTATGATCACTTTAATTATTCGGCTGTATCGCAAAGTATACTTTGTCCACTGTCACTTCTGTGTCCTGAGATACTTTTCGAACCTCCGGGTTCCCCGAAAAGACTCCCGCCTTCTTCAAAATACGTTATTTTAGTATGGGATCTTTATTTGTTGAAATTTCAGGAGCTGAAGAAGTTAGGGCTCGGACCAAGTGTGGATCTACACGTCACAGAGGTTCCTGTGGAGTACCGGGCAGTGCAGAATCTTCTGCCTTCGCTATGGGAGCTTTATCACCCACAGGTAGTGTTACTGATCATTTGTCATTTATCATCGGCTTTTTAGTGATACCGCTCAAGGGTCATGGTGGAGCTAGAGCTTATCCAGAATACACCCTGAATGGGATGCCAGATCAATGAAGTTCCGACACGTTCACCTAGGAGCAATTTAGAGTAGGAAGTCAAGTATGTTTTGGGAGAGGAAATGAGAGCATTTAGAGGAAACCCACACAAGCATGGTGAGAACATGTGAAACCATACAGACAGCAGCCTGTAATGTAATGCGAGTCAAGTCACATAAAAATAATCGTTTCTCTTCGCAGTTATAAATAAAGTTCCTCTTAGCGTTTATTTACTTGTTTATTTTTCCTTTTTCTACCTTTAATCAAACATGATGCAGTTAAAAGTAGAATTTATGAAATTATAGAAGGTACAGATACAAAGAGTGCATCCTAATTGAGTGTATCCACATCATTACGTTGTTGTCACTTGAAAGACTTGTCAGTGTCCATAAAGCAGGCCACTATGAGACGGTAATTTGAGATTAAATCAATTTGAAACAAAGCAACAACATAAAACACCTCTTTATATCAGTTGTGTGCTTCATTAAGAACTCACCGGTCAGCAGACGTCGGCTGAAGGAGGCCACAGCACGGAATGATGTTCTGAAAAGATCAATAACTCTGTACAGGATGTAGGCATGGATGTTTTAAAGGGAAGAGTATTATGCCAGCATAATCTAAAAGGGTTAGGATCCACAAACAAGTCTTGACAAGAAGGTTCACTATTATTAAAGACATAAAGAAGACTTCAGAGGTCTTAAAAATAGACGGGATGAAAATAAACGTGTACCCTGTACCTGCTCTGTGGCTAAATCCAGCCAAATGGCAGTCAGCTTTCAGCAAAGTGTCCACACAATCTGAGTCATCTGGTCTGAATCATATCGAGCATCGTTTTTTTTGTCATCGATGAGGGATGTAGTGGCAAACTATCTCTGTGTATTTTATTATTTAATTCAACATTTTGCTTTTGTTTTTTGTTTGTGCTCTACAGTTAGTGGTCCATGTCGGAGTGTCTGGAATGGCTACGACAGTAACCCTTGAAAAATGCGGCCATAACCGCGGCTATTGGCGACTTGACAACTGCAACTTCTATCCTAAGTCTGAGTGCTGTATGGAGGGAGGGCCAGACTGCATCAACTCGGCCATCGATATGGATGTTGTCTGCAAGAGGGTCAACAACTCGGACCTCGGCGTCTCCGTGTCCGTTTCGAAAGATGCCGGCAGGTATGCTGAAATTCAAAGCACAGCAAGTAGTGTGTTTAAGTAATAATATCACATTTATACCACAGCAAAGTGTTTGGTAAGATAGTGTTGATTCATTTCATAAGCTTTGACAGGGGTTTTCGGCTGCACATCAGATCAGAGGTTCCTCATTTGAATATGCTGTGGTGATGTTGCAGAGGAAGCATCTGGTATAATGCAGATTATGTTAATGATAATGCAAGTGGAAACAGGAACAAACTTGTTTCCTAGATGTTTCACAGCATTAAATGTAACCTTCGGCTAAAATGATGTTGAGGAATAATACACTCTGTGATGTGCTGTTATAGAAATATTTTACGTTTTTGATGATAACGGTAACTTTGCTTCACATCAGGCGACGTTACACATGGATTTTCACTGTTCATGTGTTTTGGCTCTCGTTAGATACCTGTGTGACTACACCTACTACACATCGTTGTACCTGGGAAAAGGCCAATCTGCGTTTGTGCACGTGCCCCCACTGGGGGAGCCGTACAGCGCGGAACAGCTGGCGCAGGCACTCCAAGCTGTGATCTTGGAGATGCTGGACATGTTGGAGCATAGTATGGAAAAGCAACTTTGCCAGCACAGTCACTGAAAAATCCCAGACCAGCTCTTTAACCCACTGTGTGTGTTGGGTGATGTCCTATACACTACATAGGCGGGACTGGGCTGATTTGTGATGTAGCCCAAACACCAGACTGCTGCTCAACTCAAGCAAGGATAGACGTCACTCTGTGGGGGATAGTCAGAAGACGCCGAGATGTGGTGCTATGTATAAAAATTTATTTGTCAATCAAACTGAATAATTAAAGAAGCCCATTAGCCATGTGCACAGTTAAGATACAGTGGCAGGATTTTGCGATGTAAAAAAAATGAAACCAAGACGGATCATGTCAGAACGTATAAAAATGAATTAAGAAAAACAAAAAAGCTAGAATAGTCTGGTAATCTAGTGTGTACACCCTTTTATATTTGGCTTTGTTCAGAATGGAATAATCGCATTCAATCTCATATTCAATAATAATAATAATAACTTGAACCCCACATGAAAATCAGCCGTTTCTGTAGGATTTTCTTCACGTCGTCTTGGTTTCGTCTGGCTGTTGAAGCCATGTTGTCTCACTCTTTGAAAGGTATCGATCAGGAGAGGGGTATAAAAGGATTTTCATAACATTAGATGTACAGTCGAATCAAATATAGTACCACAGTGACGTCAGAACAGAACAGGACGTCCATTTTAAGCTGATAAAAGTACACGATCTTGGTATATTTTATTTTACGTCACAAAAACCTGCCGTATTAAGATGTTTTATATCCATTGTATATAAAATATCATCTAATATTCCCCACTCATATGTGGAAGAATGTGTTTTTATAAACAGACAGCCACTTTAGATATCAGTATGAGTCATTTTATTTTTTTATTTATGTAGGAAGACTAATATGCCTTGTATTTCAGCAGCGGTATTAATATATAATATGTGTAGTCTAGCCTACTTGACTTTAGATGTACCGTTATACACCACTTATTTGTATATGAACGCTAAAATGTCAGCAAACAGCTGTCTAAAACAGCGGTAATACATTAACAAAGTCACAACACACACTTGAAAGCACACTGGAAACATTTTTGCCTTTTATATACATCAGGACCTGCTATTTTTTGAAGAACAATTTTATGAATATTATATTGTATTGTGAATATTATTAATAATAATATGAAACTACATTTCTATGTGTGACATCGATAATCTCTGACTAGTCATCACACTGACATTGTCTACAAATCGTCTGTGTTTGGGGGAAACTATGACGGAAATGTGAAACTGTGCCTGATATGAAGTTATGGAAGTATTATAATTAATAGAGACATATTTATACAAAATATTGACTGAAGCAGTTAGAACTTGTCTATTGGTGCCCCATTTTAATTTTTCTTTACTTATTCCTAAAAATATGGTTCCCTTGGCCAGCTGTTAAACTGATTCTCTGTTTAACCCATGGAGTGTATTCTACATTACTTTTTTGTAAAAGTAGAAACATTTTGTCTGCTTAATATTCCTTGTTCATCTACTGATCTATCGAACTGCAGTGCTACAATAAATCATGCTAATAGAATTAATAGACTATTGTTTTATATAGCATTTATATGTTTACATCATTTTTATATCTGAGTTGTACGTTTTGTGTCACTCCTATGAGACAGCCCACAGATGCTTGATTGTATTGAGATCTGGGGAAATTGGAGGCCAAGTCAACACTTCAAACTCTTTCTTGTGCTTATCAAACCATTCCTGAACCTTTTTTGCTTTGTGGCATGGCACATTATCCTGCTGAAAGAGGCCATAGCCACCGGGAAATACCATATCCATGAAAGGGTGTACATGGTCTGCAACACCCAGTCAACCACGTGATTTGAAAGAAAATGTGATTCATCAGACCAGGTCACCTTTTTCCATTGCTTTGTGGTCCATTTCTGTTGCTCACATGCCCATGGTTGGCGCTTTTGGGGGTGCACAAGGGTCAGCATTTGCAACCTGACTGGCCTGCGGCTATGAAGCCCCATACAAAACAAACTGCGATGCACTGTGTATTCTGACACCTTTCTATCAGAACCAGCATTAACTCCTTCGGCAATTTGAGCAACAGTAGCTCATCTGTTAGATCGGATCACACGGGCCAGCCTTCACTCCGCACGTGCATCAGTAAACCCTGGCTGTCCATGACCCTGTCGCCGGTTCACCACTGTTCCTCCCTTGGACCACTTTTGATAGATACTGACCACTGCAGACCAGGAACACCCCACGAGTGTCAAACTTGCTCCTTACGCTCGTCCACTTTTCCTGCTTCTAACACATCAACTTTGTGGACAAAATGTTCACTTGCTGCCTAATATATCCCACCCACTAACAGGTGCCATGATGAGGAGATAATCAGTGTTAATCACTTCACCTCTCAGTGCTCATAATGTTATGCCTGATCGGTGTATATACATATCATAAATATGTATTTCATTTTATACTGTCTTTGTACTATCTGTACATTTTGGAATATACATTATATGTATGTCAGTGGACACGAGTCCAATCCACTCAAACGTTTCCCAAACTGCTGGAACAAAGTTGGAGCACACAATGATCTCTGTATACTTTAACTCGAGGGGTGAACTTTTACCAAAGTTCTCAAGTGGCCCAGAACAGGTTTGGGCCCCTTATGAAGGAAATTTAGGAACATCTTAAAGCCATATCACACGCAAAGACAGTCATACAGCTGTGTGCTTCCATCTTTGTGTCAAAAGTTTGAAGGCCCATATATGGGTGTGATGGTCAGATGTCAACAAACTTTTTTTTTTTTGCCATAGAGATTTTCTTTTGCACATATGATAATCATTCACAAGTAATTTAATTAAATGTCAAATCAAATATTCTAATTTTAGTTTCTTTACACCACATTTTCACAGCGTTCCGTGTGTACAGGGATCTCGCCCTGAAACGTGTGCACTTCTGCGGTGACGTCACCCGTTTCTGCGCTTTACGGGCCGCGCTCGCGCTGCTTGCGTTCACGTCACCATTTCGAGTGGGAGTTGAAGCTTCCTCTCGAAGCCGTGCGCGTTCATTCGCGATAACGCTTTTTGAGTTTAATTAAATAACAATATCGTGTTTTAAAAAAAGAGAAGAGAAAAGCTATTCTACTCTAGCCGTGTTTTTCCGTTTGCTTTTTTTTTTGGTAATTGTGAAAGCGGACCTTGTTGTTTTGTGGGATAAAAGCAAAAATGAGCGTAGAGGCGTACGGGCCGAGCTCGCAGACTCTCACCTTCCTGGACACGGAGGAAGCGGACCTGCTTGGAGCCGACACGCAGGGCTCGGAGTACGAGTTCACCGACTTCACCCTGCCGAGCCAAACTCAAACACAAGGCCAGACCCAGAGTCAGCTCGACAACCAGGTGCGCTGCTGTATTTTCGGTCACTCCGACCGAGCGAGTTTTAGTCTGCAAAACAAATCGGCGGACGGAGCCGCGAGACGAAATTAGCGCGCTTGTTGCTGTCTGCGCACCCGTGCTAGTTAGCATTGCAGCTAGCTTAGCTGTGAAGCCCAGCTCCGTCGCCTGAATAAGCGAACGGCTGTCATTAACACCGCATCCGTCATTAAAGTGTTTTATTTACGTTTCATATGCTAGTGGTTCACCAGCCACTCAAAGCTAGCCAGTTTGCTAAACAACCTAGCTTGCTAAAAACTTAGCGTGACCGCAGCTGACAAGCTAAGCTAAGCTAGGCTAGGCTAGGCCACACATCTGAGAGACGCGAATTAGCCCTGGCAACATGCTACTGTTTCACTTTCACCCTCCTTTCCCCGGAGTTGCTGCTTTGATGATTTGGGTTTCTCGGTTTCTCTCCCTCTCTCTCTTTCCCTCTCTCTCCCTCTCTCTGTGTGTTTGCGAAGGTGAACGGACCTGAGGGAGTTCTGCAGAACGGCGATGATGCTGTGGTGAAAACCAGCCAACTTTTGGCAGAGCTAAATTTCGAAGAGGATGAAGAGGACACTTATTACACCAAGGATCTCCCTGTGCACGCCTGCAGGTAGCCTCCCAGTCTCATCATTTCACTAGGCAGTGTTTGGCCTGGGTTATGTTTGGATCTCTCTTAAGTAATGTGACACAATTCTCTAAGAAGTTCTTTGCAAGGGGATTAGGCTTGGTTTGCATTCCCATTGACAGCAAGTTCAGGTTGTCTTTGCTGTATTCTGACACGGATCAGACATTGTTACACTTTTTGTTTTTACGTGCATTAGTGGACACACTCATGAGCCTTTAAATACAAAACCATTCAATATCTGGTCATTTGAGATGTCCACAAGACTTGGGCTGTGACAATGAGGATGGAGTTGGCCCATAGTACAGCGTCTGTGTAGAATAAATGGTGAAATAAGACATAAAGAGGCTGAAGACCATTTATAATCATGTTTGGAAACTACAGAATGGCCTGTTTTTGTTTGGTTACTGAACGGATGAAGTCAGAAACCAGAAAGAGCTTTATTACTAAGTAGGTTTACACACACAAGGAATTTGACTTGAGCTCCAGCGTAGAAGAAAGTACGGGCACGGTGCAGACGTACAGAGGGATGGATTATAACACTAATATAAGAAAAACAGACATTTAAATAATGCACTATATACAGAAATAGAAATATAGGTGCGGGGGGAAAGTGTCATTCGTGAAAATAAGTACTGTGTGTTTCTTTCTATAGTTACTGTGGCATCCATGATCCTGCTTGTGTGGTGTATTGCAACACCAGCAAGAAGTGGTTCTGCAATGGACGTGGCAACACCTCTGGCAGGTAGGCTTTTTTTTTGTAATGTTGAAGGTAAATCCACATGGCAGAATATGATCTGTTTGTGTGTAGTTTAGTGGACCAAACATTAACAAAAAATACCCTATCAGAGACATTTAGTGTACGGGGGGAAAAAAGATGGCCATAGTTCAGTATCTCCAGATTTCTAAACATTAACCAATCTGGAGCTTTTGTGGCTTATCCATTAGCATTACATAACAGAGACTAACTAGACGTTAAGTCAGGACAGGGATAATTTTTTTATTTATTTACTTTTTTTTAAGTTGGTTAGAGGTGGAGAAGGTACATTCGATCTCCGCTTCAAGTTCAAAACTGCGACAATGGACAAAAGTTATTACAAATCTGGAACATTTGTGTCAGGTATAATGAATTATCATATGCAGCAAGAATAAAACATGGAAGTGAAACCATTTTGTTGTGTATTTTGAGGTTAAGCTGAAGCGCGGTAGAAAACTAGTGTGAAAGTCTATAAAGCTACAGGCCGTGCATTTTTAGATTAGAACGAATGGTGGATGTTTATAACCTTTAGAATGAATTTGCGTACTACTTGAGGGGTGTATTGTATCATGCATCATTTTTTTTCTCTCTCTCTCTTTCTGTTCTTCTTTCACAGCCATATTGTCAACCATTTGGTGCGGGCCAAATGCAAGGAGGTGACCCTGCACAAAGACGGTCCTTTGGGGGAGACCGTGTTGGAGTGTTACAACTGCGGCTGTCGCAACGTTTTCCTCCTGGGTTTCATTCCAGCGAAGGCTGATTCTGTCGTGGTGCTGCTGTGCAGGTGGAAAACATTTGCATCGCTTATTTCCTTAGAGTCGGCAGAGAGAGAAAGTCGACGTTAGAGTAAACTTTCCAAGCGGTTGTGTGTTTTCAATTCTTTAAACCGATTGAAACCGAAAGTTAGTCTGATCGTGAGCCAGTCCTGTCATCAGGAATGAAATAGGTGTGTGTACTTAATAAGCTTGGATTACATACCAGAAATGTTTAGTAATTCGATGTTGGATTTTGCGCACTTTTCTTTATACGATTGTCACCTGGGGAAACTTGGAATTACTTCTCAAACTTTTCTACAAACTGTATTAAAGAGCCTCTTCAGCTGTGTTACAACGAAGGCAGCAGAATTAAGCAGAATGGCATCGGTTGCCTTGCGCTTGGTACTTTTTAAATGTCATTGTGACACATTCTCCGTCTGTTTACAACACGAGCACGTACTGCTTAGGTTTGCAACTTCAGTTACAGGGCACTTCTTGCCCTTCTGGCTAAAAAGACCTTAAGTAGGACTAGATAGACCTTAGAGTCTCAGAGCATGCTCTACACATGCAGCTTTTGACTATTACTAGGTGAACACATCATGGTAAAGGTGATGGCTTTGTCTTTGTCACAATTCCTGTTCCAAGGAGTAGTGAGTGTGATCAGCATAGAGAAGCACACAGCAAAGTGCACTGTAAATGCTAAGAGGTGTGTCAGGAAAGTTTCTGTCTATGAGCTGCAACTGAATTGATGTTTGTTATAGAATCAGTATCCCTAGTCTAGTCTGAACAATAGTTATATAGTTGAAATAATTATATAATTTATGTTGTGGGGGGGGTCTGTTGACCAAAGTGTGTTCTCAAACAGTGTACTCACATGGGTGTGTGTTTGTGTGTTCAGGCAGCCATGTGCCAGTCAGAGCAGTCTGAAGGACATTAATTGGGACAGCTCCCAATGGCAGCCTTTGATCCAGGACCGGTGCTTTCTGTCCTGGTTGGTGAAGATTCCATCGGAGCAGGAGCAGCTCAGGGCACGCCAGATCACTGCTCAGCAGATCAACAAACTGGAGGAGCTCTGGAAGGTAACAGAACATGCAGGAAAAGCTAGTGTTTGTCTTTTGTCTAATGTGAATGAGGAAGCTATTGTTTGACTTTCATGACCCTTTGTCCTAAATGCCCAACTGACTGGCCCTGATCTCACATCCCTTATATTTTATATTTCTGGTTTGCAGGAGAATCCAACTGCAACACTTGAGGATTTGGAGAAGCCTGGAGTGGATGAAGAGCCTCAGCATGTGCTGCTGCGCTATGAAGATGCCTACCAGTATCAGAACATCTTTGGCCCACTGGTCAAACTGGAGGCAGATTATGACAAGAAGCTTAAAGAGTCCCAGGTGCAAAAAGAAGGCTTACCTCTTTACTCTGCATTCACTACATAAAAATGTATTTCATGGTCATTTTGTTTGCAAGAGGTTTTAAAAGTGTGTTTGTGAAAGGAGAATTGTCATCAGTTTTGGTAAGAAAATATTTATTTAATGATCTTAATTTTTTAAATTGTTTTCTTAATTTTTTTTTCTTCCATGTTTATCTTTTCAGACCCAAGACAATATTACTGTCAGGTGGGACTTGGGCCTGAATAAAAAGAGGATTGCTTATTTCACCCTTCCCAAGACGGATTCAGGTGGTAATATTTACTTTCATCATCTTCTGTGTCTACCAGTGGTTCATATCCATCCCATCCCCAACTCCGTGCCCCATGCATCCCTCATCGATGTATGCACGGACGCATGCACCTCTGTGTGTGTCTGTCTGTGGTTGTATGTGTGGGTTTTTTGTACATGTTTATGCATCACTGTCTGGTGGGTATATAATAAACCAAACTGAAACGAAGCAGCATAAAACTAACAATCATGTTCTGTTGCAGACATGCGTCTCATGCAAGGAGATGAGATCTGCCTGCGCTATAAGGGAGACTTGGCTCCCCTTTGGAAGGGGATTGGACATGTCATCAAGGTCCCTGACAGTATCCTTCCTGCTTACTCTGCATGACAATGCTGACGATTTCATTGAAATCATACATGGTTTATTAGGCTAGTAGGCTATTTATTCACCCATAAAAAGTCCTTGGTGGCTTTGAAACAGCAGCTGTTTAAAAAAATAATTAGCAACACATAAAATTGCTCATTATTGCCTGAATGTCATGCAGAATTGCTTTCAGATGGTCTGTAAGTGATATTCCTTAATGAGTTTCTCTCAGACTATGGAGATGAGATCGCTATAGAGCTGAGGAGCAGCGCTGGAGCTCCCGTCGAGGTGCCCCACAACTTCCAGGTGGACTTTGTCTGGAAGTCTACTTCCTTTGACCGGTTAGTGGGTTATTATGTAACTATGCTCATTAAGCAAGAGGATTGTTTTGTCTAGTCCTTGTTGTCTGAAATCAGATTTCCTAGCTTTTACCCAGGGACATGTTTTGCATGTGCAAGCAAGGATAAATATTAACTCATTATGTTTTACCTCATGCTAACCTCAAGCAAAACTGCTGAGCCTGTTTTTAATTGTGTTACAGAAGAAAAATCATATGACTTTTTTTATTTTTGTCTTTAAAGCATGCAGAGTGCCCTGAAAACATTTGCTGTAGATGAGACCTCAGTGTCTGGTTACATTTATCACAAGTTGCTTGGTCATGAGGTAGAGGATGTGATCATTAAGTGCCAGTTACCCAAGCGCTTCACTGCCCAGGGCCTGCCTGACCTCAACCACTCACAGGTGAGCCTCAGTGGAGACACACGTCCAGTTTCTCCCTATCAGGCTGTGCACTAATTAATCCATGTTTAATTTTATGTTTAGAAAGTCGTGACTTAGCCAGTCAGCTATTTTGTTAAGCTGGAACATGAGTACACCAATAATGCACATGGTTATAAACAGTGTGTTGGTCCCAATTATTGAAGCAGTACTTTTTATGCTTGTTCAGGTGTATGCTGTGAAAACGGTGCTCCAGCGTCCCCTCAGTCTTATCCAGGGGCCTCCTGGAACTGGCAAAACTGTTACCTCAGCAACTATTGTTTACCACCTGGCTAGACAGGGCAACGGGTGAGACATGTGACTACTCTTGTTCACCTACACTATTCATACATTTTACATGCGTCTGTGATTCTGTTACCTGCTTGTTTTTACACACCTGCTCATCTTTCATTACTTGAAAACAATGCCACACTGATCACATGGTAAAAGTGAACATAGTAAGAACACAGGACAGTGTACTAGTTATACTGAAAGGAAATAAGGCAGATGAGATGTTTAAAAAAGCTCACATTATATTTAGCAGCTGATATTCCTTTTTCTTTTATTTCGTCTGTAACGGTTAGCTATCACTAATTAAGCACTGAAATTTTGTGTCCTATGAGACCAAAAAATACTAGTGTCCTAGTTTTGTCCAAATCATTTATTTCACATATTATAGTTATCTAGAAAATTACGATTAGTAGCTTCTGATGGTCAGTTTTGTCCAGTGGACATTTCTTTGGACATTACATCAGTCTTTGTTTCCCACAAGCATTCATTTCCCTATGTGGTTTCTTGCTTTTTGCTGCCATGCTGTGCCATAAGCATTAGCATTGTATGGGAGGATTTGTGGGTTTGGTGTAGCAGGAGGACAAGGAGCATTTCCGTGTAATATGTATGTCCATAGATTCTTACATTCGTTTGAGGATGAAAGCGTATAAATGTTCCTAGTACATTTTAAGTAGTTTCTTGAGCCTGATTGAACATATTGCACGTTGTCTTTTTGGCTCCCAGGCCAGTGCTAGTATGTGCTCCCAGCAACATTGCAGTGGACCAGCTGACCGAGAAAATTCACCAAACAGGACTGAAGGTGGTGCGTCTCTGTGCCAAAAGCCGAGAGGCCATCGACTCGCCTGTGTCATTCCTGGCTCTGCACAACCAGATTCGTAACATGGACAGGTTAAAAGAACCTCTTTTTGAGTCACTAGATTTTATATAGAGAGAGATTATTAAAGGCACTGTTACTTTTTATTTTTTTTATCTTTTACCATGAATGTAAACCTGCAATTTCAGGATCAATAAAGTATGGGTTTTCAATTATAACATTCAATTATCAGTTTGTAATGCTTGCAACTGCTAATTTATTGTTAATAAGGGACTTGTGTTTATGTGCATATACAGCATGCCAGAACTGCAAAAGCTGCAACAGTTGAAGGATGAGACAGGAGAGCTGTCCTCCTCAGATGAGAAGCGCTACAGGGCCCTGAAACGCACAGCAGAAAGGGAGCTACTCATGGTGTGTTACTTTCTCATTGCGTACACGTTCTTTTGCAGGAAAGGTGTTGGTTGAAATGATTTTTTGATTCGGTGAACATAGGAGCTAGCTATGTGTTTATCTCTATGTAAGCTAATGTTCTGAGAAATCTGTCTTTCCAAGGAAAAAAAATAAATCAATTAGTTATGAGGACATTCTTGTATTTTGTTTATGTTCTCAGGCCATGTTCAGTATTAACAAGGACAACTTATATTTTTCCATATCTGCATCTCTCGTTTTCTCCGTCACAGAATGCAGATGTCATCTGTTGTACTTGTGTGGGTGCGGGTGATCCTCGTCTGGCTAAAATGCAGTTCCGCTCCATCCTGATAGATGAGAGTACCCAGGCTACTGAGCCAGAGTGCATGGTGCCTGTAGTTCTGGGAGCCAAGCAGGTATTGCCCAAACACGTTTATAAGAGCATCTAAAGTATTTTTTACTGTGCTCCCACTTGTAACCGACCGCTTTATTGCTTTCTCCCTCGTCTGTCCCAGCTGATCCTGGTGGGTGATCACTGCCAGCTTGGTCCAGTGGTCATGTGTAAAAAGGCAGCTAAGGCAGGTTTGTCCCAGTCTCTCTTCGAAAGACTGGTGGTGCTGGGCATCAGACCCATTCGCCTGCAAGTGCAGTACCGTATGCACCCTGCGCTCAGCGCTTTCCCTTCCAATATCTTCTATGAAGGCTCTCTCCAGAACGGAGTCACTGCTGGTATGTGGAATGTGTGTTTTTTGTGAACGCATTGAATACTAAATTTTAAATCAAAACAAGAATTGAAAGTCTGAGTACATGTTTACCTGATCAGTGTTTATGGAGTTCTGTTATTTTCTCCACCATAGCGGACCGGATCAAGAAGGGTTTTGATTTCCAGTGGCCTCAGCCAGATAAGCCCATGTTCTTCTATGTGACACAGGGTCAGGAGGAGATTGCCAGCTCAGGCACCTCCTACCTCAACAGGTACACTGCTTATCATCAATATTGCCTAGGGAGTTGAAATAGTAATTTTGCTATCATATATTAAAAAAACAAGGATTTGTTTGAGATCAGTGTTAATATATATTATATTATATCAGCGTATTAAATTGCTGTTAAAACTCACTTGGATTATTTCAAGAAGCTTTATACACCAGACTAGCTTTTGTCTTCTCCTGAGAGCTGTGAATGAGATGAAGTTATGTATGCAGGACTGAGGCTGCGAATGTGGAAAAGATCACCACACGCCTTTTGAAGGCTGGAGCCAAACCTGACCAGATTGGCATAATCACTCCGTACGAGGGTCAGCGCTCCTACCTGGTGCAGTACATGCAGTTCAGCGGTTCCCTTCATACTAAGCTCTATCAGGTACAAAAATAGCCATATACACGCACACATGCTGAGACTGATGTTATTTATAGTTTACTACACAAGTTCCTTATGTTCATAATGAAGTGGTAATGGCTGCATCTTTAGGTGCCTACATAACTGTTGAGCTTCCAGGCTGTTTAATGACGAACTGTTTAAGGAAGTTCTTAAAAATAGTTGTGGTGTTTAAAATTGTAGTTGAATGTCGCCATGAATTGGTGTATTGGTAACAATGTGTTTTTTCTCCCCCTGAAGGAGGTTGAGATAGCCAGCGTGGATGCCTTCCAGGGTCGTGAGAAAGACTTTATCATTCTGTCCTGTGTCAGGGCTAATGAGCACCAAGGCATAGGCTTTCTCAATGATCCGCGCAGGCTGAACGTGGCCCTCACCAGAGCCAGGTAATATGCTTTATGCGGTGCTTGTCCACAGCAACTTGTAGTGTGTTACGATTCATTTTGTTTTATTTTGTCTTCAACAAACCCCTTATTTTTCTGATTATTGAGGCACTAGCTGAATGTCGCAGATATGTAAAATATAATGTTTTTGATTTAAAATGAATATTAATCGTATGTTTTTTGGCATCAGGTATGGTGTGATCATTGTGGGGAATCCTAAAGCTTTGTCTAAGCAGCCACTCTGGAACCACTTGCTGAATTACTACAAGGAGCAGAAGGTTCTTGTTGAGGGGCCTCTCAACAATCTGAGAGAGAGCCTCATGCAGTTCAGCAAACCTCGGAAGCTCGTCAACACCATCAACCCTGTGAGTGTTTCACATACATTTGCACATACACTCTTCCAATTGTGGAAAATGTGTGGCAGCACTTGCGGTATAATAACCTCATTACAGAATACACAGACTGTCTCATTGATGTCATATAAAATAAAAAGGTCTTTCATCAGGAAACCAAATAGTCTATACCTGTTATCATATTTCGTTCATTTACACACAGGTTGCAAAACCTTTGGAGAAACTGCCATTGAGAATTTGTCGTTCTATCAAGTCATTTGTGTGTTCTTTGTGTCTCAGGGAGCTCGTTTTATGAGCACTGCCATGTACGATGCCAGGGAGGCCATGATTCCTGGGTCAGTATATGACCGCAGCAACACTGGTGAGTAATACAAAAACGACTCCTTATGGGACTTTTATTCTTACAAATCATTCCAGAAAGTAGGCCTCCACAGTTGGTTGCTTGAGTGCAAACTCTGTAGAATAAACACACTTCTGGAAGTGAATTTCAATAAGAAACCAATCAAGACGGCATTGTTTAATACTCACATGGTACTGTATTTTATTTTATTTTTGTAATTCCAGGTCGTCCATCAAACATGTATTTTCAAACTCATGACCAGATTGGGATGATCGGTGCAGGGCCCAACCCAATGGCCTCCATGAACATTCCCATACCCTTCAACCTGGTCATGCCCCCTATGCCCCCACCGGGTTACCTGGGCCAGATTAATGGCCCGGCTACTGGTATGACAGCTATACACTTTTACACCAGCCCTCTCTGCTCTTTAAGAACTGTTGTAGAATATGGCTAGCTAGGAGAGGGTCTGATTAAATAATGTGAAGAGTGTTTGTGTTGGGTTAACATAGTTGTTCTTGGTATTATCTCTTAATTTAGTGATTTTTTTTCACACTTGCTCAGGTCGTGGTGCTCCGAAGGGTAAAACAGGTGGGCGTGGAGGGCGCCAGAGGAACCGTGGTGTGGGTAACCATGGCAGTGGGCAGACAAACATGGCAAACAGCCAGGCCAGTCAGGATCTGGTGTCTCAGCCCTTCTCCCAGGGCCCCTTGACCCAGGGCTACATTACCATGAGCCAGCCCTCACAGATGAGCCAGCCAGGCCTGTCCCAGCCTGAACTTTCCCAGGTACACACCCCTTCATTCTACTGATTACTTTTGTTGTGGTGGTCTATATTTCAGGAAAAGTGACTGTGTTTGTGAAAGCTGCTTTATAAACAGAATAATATAGTTATTCTTTTTTGCTAATGTGGACATGTAAAATATAGTCATTGTAAGGCTAATACATATGATTTACATATTTTCTCCAACAAGGAGTGAGCCTTCAGGTAGACCAGATGGATGAGCTTATCTTCATCCAGAGAGAAATGTCTCCATACAGGATGAATGGGATCCGCCAGAGAAACTTTGTATTGATATGTCTGTAATGATCTTGTCCTCCTTCCTGTCAAACAGGACAGTTACCTGGGTGATGAGTTCAAGTCGCAGATGGATGTGGCTCTGTCCCAGGATTCCACGTACCAGGGTGAACGGGCATACCAGCATGGAGGAGTGACTGGACTCTCTCAGTACTAGAGTGTAAGAGCACATGCACACAATACCACAACACCTCGTGTAGCCTGGGTAGCACTGCATTATATGCACAAAACATAAGACAACATGAATCATCATTTATGTTGAATTACTTATTTATTGTATCTTGTTTTTAATACAAATGTGTTTTTGCATGCAGTAACACTTTGTTTTGCACCGTTCCTCACACGTCCTGCAGTGCCAGACTGCTTTAGGGATTAGTATTAATTAAAATGTAATGTTGATGGAGCTCTTTTTCTTGTGTCCTCAGGTTGTTGGAACAGGAGCTAGGCCTACGCTGAGCTTAGTTCATCAGCATTTTAAATCTGGGTAAATATAAAAAAAGAACAAACATGGATGCCCGTTTTCCACTGTTACAACTGAAGCACCATGGTGTGAGAACAACAGGAGAGAATCAAACCAATCACGTGTGAAAAAAGAGGGAGAAAAGCAGGATAAGTAAAGAGGGAACGAAAGAGAGTGGAGGGACCAAACCATCCCACCACTCGCTAAGGATGAGAAGGAGGAGAGAGGAGCAGATGCAGTATAGGAGGAGACGATGTAGGAGGGAAACCAAACCGAGATCTTCGATCTGCAACTCCGCATAGTCGAGGCGCCTCCTGGGGAGCAAGGCAGTCCCTTACCTGCCTCCTCTCTCTCGCCAGGCTGCAGCCGGCAGCCGCAGACCTCGCTCTGCCACCCGAGACGGAGAGAAGACGAAGTTCTCTTAAAACTACCTGCAAAAAAAACGCCACGCTTGCTCTGTCGTCTCCACAAGCTGAAAGATGAGGTGACGTCATTTAAAAAAAATGATCAAATAAAGATATTTTTAAAAAACGCTTTCACGCAGCTGATTTAGGGGAAAATTTTCCCTTCAAAGTTGGAATCTGACTTTCAGATATTACCACCAAACATCTTTGAGAGGATGGGGAAACATCTACGGCGGAGGGTTGTGGTTTTACTCAATTTTTTGTTTTGCTTTTTCTTTTCTTTTTTTCTATGGTGGTGGTCCCATCTTTACAAATGGTGCTAGGAGTCTCTGAAGAAAGATTCAACTTTGAGGAAAGTTTTCTGGTTGAAGGGTGTGGAGTAGTGGGTCAGAAATGGAACGGCCGTGAGAGATGTCGCCTGCTCTGGGTATCTGACAGTGGAAAAAGAAGGGGAGAGTCTTAACAAATGGCTTTTGTAATTTTTTTTTTTTTTTTTTTTTTTAACAAAATGGCAAAATTGAAGGATTGAGAGGTTTATCGTTTTTTTTGTCCCCCCCTCACCATTTTAAGCAAATTGTGTTAAACCCGCATAAGCAATTGCTGCAGAACCCAAATTTAGAGATCGGTTGTTAGTGGCTTGTCGATGCCTCTGTACGGGAGGCGTGCGGTCACAGGTCCAGAAGAAAATGAGCTAGAAACTGAAGGGCTAGGCCGCTAAAGGGAACCTTTCACATACCATACACTGACAGGACTGCAAGCAGTTGAACTCGGGTGGATGATAAGAGGAGTTTAGAGAATTTTCTCACCCCGTAGGAAGACTAAAGCACTGCTCTGACATTCAGCAGTTCCTCTGGCTTCTGTACCGACATTTAAATCTTTATGCTTACATAAAGATACAGTACAGTAGTTTTTTAATTCTTCTCTAAATCGCCCCACCTATTTAATAAAATTCATATTTACGCACCAGATTTTGAGTTCAGTTATTCCTATACATGAGTTTGAGCCATGAGGCAAAAGTTGGCCGTTTATTAAAAGGTGAAGGGCAGACAGGTGGGATTCTCTCTGTGTCCGTTTCCCACAAGCAGACTGAAAGAGGCTGCCGTACTCGTCTCTTGCTTACTTGGATGCCAGTGTGCGCATAGATGGTAGTGTTCTGCTAAGGAGGTTGTGTATGTGCCTCCATATTAATTGTCTCTCTTGTTTTGTGATTAATAGTTTTTTTTTTTTCCCCCCCTTGTTGGTTGTTGAAGTTGCTTTTCCCCTTACTTACTGTATTATTTTAACACCTAATCGCATATTTCATTTCTTTAGTCTAGATATGAATGTGAGGTGTACGTTATCCACTTCATGATCTAAGACTTCTCATACATTACCTAGTTTCCCCCCCACCCCTTTCTTTTTCAAAAGCTGTGCTCGTATAACGCTTTGATGCAGCAACATGTGATGCCTCGACATTTTCATTAACCCTGGAATGTTCATGCCTTGCATTTGTGTCCCAACAGCTTGGTGTTGCTACCTTTTTCTTTTTTTTTTTTAGTCTTGGCTCTAAACTGAAAGGAAAAAAAAAAAAAAAAACTTTCCCTGTTGGAGTTGTTCATTTTAAGTGTTTTGTAGTCTAATGAGTTTCTAACAAATTGCAAAAAGGTTTTGACATTCACTGCTTGTGTGCATAGCGCTTTCAAGTTATTTACACTTATTCTCATCGGTAGTGTCACAGCTAAATGTAGAATATCCATCCAAAATTAAACAGGGAATTAAATATCAAAAACATAGCTTCTTCATGCTCCTTCAGTTCCTCTCCCTTGACTGAATGGTTTCTGTTTCTTTGGTGTACTTTGTAAGCAGATACTGCCCATATCAATAATAGAAGTTTATCCCCCCCCCCCCTTTTTTGTGTGACATGGCCTGTAACAACAACATGATCGACAAAGATCTGCAGAGATTGTTTCGAGAGATAGATGCTGTGTTTTTACTTGAATGCTGTAACTTTAGTACTCTGATATGTCCATGTCAGACTCGCACCATTAACCAGCTGTGAGATGAGAGACTGTTCAGGTTGTAGAAATCAGACGAAAATTTCAGAGGGGACTAATTCTGACTAAATGGATACCCCTGACCAACCTGAGGGGTAGGATGAATTAAAATTGATTCAAAGCCGTATAAATGATCAGAGATTACATTTTCTTTTTCTTTAAAGGAAATATTTCCCCACACTATGTAATTCTTGTAATGTTACTACAATAAATGTTGCTTTATTTCACTCAAGAAGTGTGTCTAGTGTCTCTGAGTTTGAGTAAATATTCTAGAAAAATGTTCAAATCCTTCTATACGGAGAGCGAGACCATAATTCTCGTATGATTTTGATTTCTTGTGTAAATTGCCTTCAATCCGACGAAATATACTGTTGCATTTCGTTCTTCTGCGTCGTGTGGTTTCAGCATTTCTCATTCACAGACCGAGTTCATTTAGAAACAAACATAGCTAGGGTAGCGTCTTTCTTCTGATACTAGTTCCACCTCCAAGGCAAGTCACAGGTTCGCATTAATGCACTTATTCTAATAGATTATCGTTACCATAGTAACAGCCTTCACAGGGACTTCTCTGGTGGACATTCCACACAACAGAGATAGAACAATACAGAGACTAAAGTGATAACAGGAGTTAACATGTCTCATGGCTTTTCCACAACATAATATATAGATATTCTTTATTCAATAAAAAAAATAAATGTAATTGTCTGTTTGATGTGGAATATGCAATATTTTAGGACTTGGTATATGATGGTGTTTCTACATCCTTGTCCGGAAGTACCCCTGCCCTACATGTTCTGAAGCTTTCCCTCCTCAGCTTAAGGACGTTGTGTTGTATTGCTTATTTACTGAAGGTTGAATTGGTACTAAGAGGGTAAGACATGTCCAAAGTAGCATAATATTATAGTACATAATATGTCAAATCTATCAGTGGTGGCAAGGATCCATGAATTTTTTTATTTTTTAAGTAAAAGGGGTCCCTGAATGCATCAAGGGTATGTAGCACTATGGAATTTCACAAGTGCACTGGAAATTCTCCATCATGCTTTTGGATAAGTGCTAAGTGATAAGTCAAGTGTTAAGGGACTTAATCTATCAGGTGAGATGGATGAGATCCACTTCTGCCCCATGCAAAACTGGACAACGATCAGGCAACGTTTTATTCTAGTCTTAAACCTTCTGGTTTCATTGAATAGCCTCAGTTTCCCATTCTTGGCTGAAAGTAATGGACGATGCTATGGGCAGTGGATGCTCAAGACTCTGGGTTACTGCTCAAAAGGTCATGGGTTTAAGCATTCACTTTTGGACACTTGACCAAGGCCCTTAGCCTTCTCTGCCCTAGGTGTATCATGGCTGACTCTGTGCTCCATCCCCAGAAGAAAAGAATTTCCCTGTGAAGACGACAAAGCTTCTTCTTGTGGTGTATTTGGTGTGTTCTGAGATGCTTTTTGCTCATCATGGTGTTAGAGTAATTGTTTGATCTACTATAGCCTTCCTGTGAGTTTAAAGTCTGGCCACATGATGGACACCTGCACGAGTGTGTACAGGTGTTCCTAAAATACGTGCAGGCAGAGTGTATGTATATTGAGCAGGTTGCGATTAGTGTGAGATTTGGGACGCAGCCCGATATAAAGCAAGCCTCCTGCCCCTGGCTCGCGCCCTCACCGCTGTCCGTGCTGCAGGTGGGGCACGCGAGCGCCCTTTTAAAAGCCCAGCGAGTACGGAGGCAGCGCGTGACACCGGCAACTGTGCCGCGGCTGCTCGGGCTCGCCCGTAACGCAAATCGGCGGACAGGAAAACGCGTGACAGATCGACGCCCTCTTTTTCAACGAGTTGCCAAGAGTGGCGCGGCGTCGCGAGCGAGGAGTTTGGCGCGTGCACGCTGAGCAGAGAGCGGCGGAGAGTTTTTTTGCTGCTGTCCGCAAGGTTACCGAAGTGCAGCCAAAGAAAGAAGGAGGAGGAGGAGGAGGGGGGGGGGAACAGCAGAGAAACTCCACACAGGATGTTCAGTATGCATTTGTCCCGTTTTTACCGTCGAGGTTTAACGGGTTTAGTTTAGGGTAAAAAGTCGCGTTTGGAACTGAACCGATCAGGCTCTCTGCTCCTCTCGCGGTAATTCCGGCTGTGTAATTGGGACGCATCCGGACGCAGCTCGAGAGATCCAGGAGTCTCTGCGGTTTCTGCAGTTCCCTCACAAAATGCGTGAGCTGACATTCTTAAATGGCAATTTATAGGCAAAGCACTTTATGTATATAGTTATACTTTTTGCACATTTTGCATTTTTGTTCAGTTTGGTTTTTATTCCTTATTTAAGATATTTATTTTTATTCCATTTGGATACTTTTACATTTAACATATTTAATTTTTGGTTAACATAACTGATTTGTCATTGTTATATTTGTGTTAAAGCTTGTGTGTGTGGCACTTTAAAATAAATGTTTGTTGCACTGGTATGGTAAGTCTTGATTCTTTTTCATTTACACAGGGACATGTTTATTGCCCCTGTCAGTGGGGGAACAAGCGCACATTGCGCCCTGGGGCAAACATGAATGTTCGGTTGGTTACCCATCATGCAATAGTCAAAGATTTTCTAAAAACTTGCAATTACCACCACTAATCTCCAGGCTTCTCTGGCTGGAGGAGCATTATTATACACAAGGAATTATGGATGATCAATATGTTTAGATATATAACTTAAATATAGGTCACACAATTTAGTACACTGTAATTTTTTTTATCTTGCTCTCCTAAAGAGTGGTCAGTAACTGAGTGCTGTGGGTGTAAAAATGAATTAAATACACTTAGTGGGATTTTCCCCCTCAACTCCACCCCTACAAAGCTTTAGCTGGTCATATAATAACTAGGGATCACAATTATGTCCTTATACAGCAAAAGTCTGTCAATTTCAGAAAGGTGAGCTCTAGCAGCATGGAACCCGTGCAGTGTGTGTGTGTACTGAGATGTCTGACTGGACCATCCTTGGCAAATGTACTTGCAAACCAACTGGAGATCTGAATCCTGTTGTGCGGCTTTCCTTATGGCATCTAACCTGTCTCCACTCACAGGTTTAGTGGACAGTACCACCTGTACAAACACTAACGTCCGACTCGCCGTGATGAGTCAGTGGATTTCTGGAAAGAGTGTCTGCCACTACAAGCTGTTTGCCTGGCACATGCACTGCTTTGACGTTAAATCTCATCAAGCGCATCAGTAGCCGTTGGCATCTTAAGGGAGCTTTGTCGACATCATATGTATTTATTAATTAAGGGCACAAACAGCTTATGGTCAGTCTGGAGTTCAAATTTGTCCATACCTTGTGGACAAGTACCGTGAGAACCGCTCACATGCCCACACCCCAGCTAAACACTCCTTCCTCATTTGTGAGTGGTGTCGTTCAGTTTCAGTTTAAGTCTTTGAACAGAAAGCAATAGGGCGTAGTCCGTTTTCCTGCTGGTGAAACAGAGCAGGCCCTAGGCCATAACTGCTTGTGTCTGCACTGACTACTGTGGTCTTGTTTGCATCATAGAACACTAACGCTGGTGCTGGTCACCATGAAATCCTTGGTCGCTCTCCCTCCACCTTGGAAATTTGCACCAGAAGACTCTCAGACAACGGTGGCACTCTCCAAGAGGAAACATAAAAATATGGAAACTATTTAATGGAAATATTGTCATTTTCAAGGAGGAAGAGTTTCCCCACAATGAATGGAAAGTTGGACAAGGGCTTGATGTTTGTGCAGATGGAGACGGACTGGTGCGAAAAGCCAAAATTCAGATAGGAAATAGTAAGCTAGGGGAAAAAGGGTCATTGAGTGACTAATCCATAAATTCTTGAACGTCCTATTTATATATTAGTGTTACTATATAAAAAGACATATTTCATTAGACCATTGCAGCTACATCATAAAAACAGGATTAAACAGATTTTCCTCTTTAGTATGAGATGCAGGAAACCTATCTGCTGCCATCTAGTGGTCAGAGTGCAGCATGTTCAGCATACAGCTGTGAGAAGGAAAACAATACATACAACTTCAAAGTAATAAGCAAAATTATATGTATAGATGTACATAACAAAATTTAATCAGCAACAGAGCAGCATTTATGTGTATAGAATAAAAGAGAGAAAATAAGATTTAAAATAAAATAATAAACATCTTTTGCACATTAGGATGTGTTGCCACCAGCACCAGAGGCACGGAAAGACGCAGCAGTTTAAGTGTGTTTTATTATTTCTAAGGAAACAGTCTTTGCCTAAATCAGAATGATAAATTCTCCTAATAGTGCATACAGTTAATAATCTGTTTGAGAACATTTCTTCTTTCTAGAAGCATCCTACATTCTGTTTTCATTACTGTTCCAGTTTCTGCACACAAAATGACCATCTCACACCTCAGATGGGTCACAGATAATCATCTGGATCATCTGGAGAACAGATGAGTTACACCAACACATCCTGAATCCAGCATATAGAGGCTGAGTGAATGTGGTGTGGACTCTGTGGAGGAGCCTCATGGTGTCAGAAGGACACAGTTCCTGCACTGTGATCCACATACACTCCTAGTGTGGAGGATGCTGGACCTCGGAGCTCAGTCTTAATGTTGTTGTGCCAGAAATAGATCGAGGAGGAAGAACACTGCAGACTCCAGGACTGACTGTTGTATCCAAACAAACACTCACTAACCCGTCCTTTCCTGCTGATCTCTTTATATGAGACTGATATGAACACAGCACCGCTCCACTAGTAACAACGTCCACACACACTCTCCTTACACAACACCTGAGACCTGGAGTCAGATCTCTCTGGATGATCAGAGTAGCACTGTTATTTCTCACTGCATGTCACCATTCTGTTTAGCTTAGACAGAACAAGTATAGGATGTGCTTTGTTTGGATCCAAACAGATATTCAGATAACAGAAATCTAAAGTAACAAAATGTCCACAGGTTAGATGTTAATCACAGGATTTATAATAAGTCTGTGTGTGTGTGTCGTACACCTACACTGGTCTTTGGATCTCCGTCACCTCTGAGTGCTTTTTCAACATGGAGATGATCAGCCCATTAAAGATCCTCTCACTGTTATCTACTGCTACCTGTGAACGCCTCTGTTAGAACACACACACACAAACACATCATAAATAAACACAATACATTGTTTGTGTGTGTGTGTGTTTTCACTCCACACCTTAATAATGTCCACAGTCTGTTTCAGCTCCTGCACCTTCTTCTGCTTCTCCTGGATCCTCTGCGGGAATTTCATCTGCTCCTCATTTAGCTCATTCTGAGACCAAATACAATACATTTAAAACACATTTCATTTATTGAAATAAAACTAAAATACAAAGAATTGTAACTGCAATTAAATAAAAAACTAGAATTATTGCTTCTAGGACTAAATAAAATGAAAAGACACCCACTATAAAGTAACTTCTATGTCCAGCGTACACCACTGCCTACAAACATGGACTACATTCTGGACTACATTCCCACACACACACACAAACACACTTCTCCCGCTCCCAGTCACCCAGCTGAATGTTGTTGTGTCAGAAAGAGACAGATGAAGGAGAAGACTCCAGACTCCAGGACTGACTGTTGAATCTAAAGCCACACTCATCACCCTCTCCTTTTCCTGTTGATCTCTTTATTTCACACTGCTCTTCTTCACCTGGGTGAACTCTCCTGGTTACCACGAGAGGCTCCTCAACCTGGATCAGAACAAATATATCTAGACCAAGCTATGAGGAGAAGCTTTCCAGAACTCCAAGCTCGGGGTTCTGTTTTACATTTCCACAATCACTTTCTCTCAGTCGTTTAGTTGAAGGTGTTGTTGGTGCTTGCAAATGAGACCTTAAACATCTTCTAGTGGAATTACACCATATGTATTGTGTGCATAAATAAATATAAACCTGTCTAAAATAAAGAAGCTTTGACACTCGCAGAACTAAAACAAAACAGACTTTCTCACCTGTTTTTCAGTTCTTTCTGCTATAGTTGAAACAGTATCATGACCTGTTTATCCATCGTACACAAGTAACAGATGAAGCTTTGGTCAGTACGACAGTAGATCTCCCTCAGTTTGTCATGTTCAGAGCAGGTCGTCTCTTGGAGCTCTGCACAGGCTTCAACTAACTTGTGCTTCTTAAAGGCAGGAGACTGATAGTGAGATTTAAGATGATCTTCACAATAGGAGGCCTGACAAACCAGACAGGACTTGACAGCTTTGTGTTTTCTCCCGGTGCAGAAATCACACTCCACATCTCCAGGTCCAGCGTAACAGTGAGCTGGAGACGAAGTTTGGAGATCAGTATTCTTCAGTTTCTCCACCACTTCAGCCAGCATGTTGTTCCTGTGTAGAGCAGGCCTTGGAGTGAAAGTCTCTCTACACTGGGGGCAGCTGTAGATGCCCTTCACATCCTCCTGATCCCAGGTACCATTAATACACACCTTACAGAATCTGTGGCCACAGGGAATAGCCACTGGATCCTTCAGGAGATCCAGACACACTGGACAGCTGAACTGATCCACAGAAACATCTACTGAAATAATGTCCTGTGCCAGAGAGAGAGAGAGAGAGAAAGAGAAATGAACTTCCTGGTTCAGTGTGTTATAGTGTGATAGAAACAGTGGGGGTGGCTTTACAGAGAAAAGGAGTTCAGATTTTACAGTGTAGCTGCACAATGAAGAATTTTTTTAATGCTATTTACTCTGTGATTTAAATCGTCAGATTAAATGAAATGTGATTTTTTTTTCCTTTTAATTTTTTGTGTATTTGACAGTGGAGGGCCGTCAGGGCCAGCAAGGCCTTCTCTGCTGGTATAAACAGCAGTGATCTGAATCAGCACCCTGGGACTATGACTTACCAAGACAACAGAGAATCATTTTCAAAAACCTTTAATAAGTAATTAGAGATACCAAATCAACAATATGGTACATTACTATATGTTAAAACATTTTAAACATAAAAAAGAAATTCAAACATTGTGTAAAAAATACACTGCGTTGTCTTGTATGTCCTTTGTCTATAAAGAGTTCATTTTAGGTGGAAGATTCGGTGTGTGTGTCTTCTTGACTTGAGTGGAGCAAATCTGACCATTACTCTTCCAGTCTCGATTCAATCACAGATTTTTTTTCAACTGACAAGACAGCAAGGTTGTTGAGTCTTTCCTGACCCATAGTTCACCTCAACCATGTGTGCAGGCATCTCAGGGCACTAAGTGATCACTCACATATATATGCCATCAAATCCCCGCCATAAGCATCGTACTCGTAATAAATTATCGTACTCTTAAAAAATATCATGCTCGTAAAAATAAATAAAACACGTGAATCACAAGGATGCTAGTGTTTGTTGTTCCAAAAATCACGTGTAGAGTTTTATGCAGATTAGGGGGCGGGATAAAAGTCCCCATTGGTCCACTGCTTCTCAATCTACTGCCCTTCTGTAGCCAATAAGTAAAGTGACGTCACTGACGCGCGACTTTGCCGGTTAGTGTTTGAACCTGTCTTAAGGAAGTGAGAAGATGGGCGATTACACACCGCTACATGTAATCGATATCAATGTATACGTTAGTTAGATGCCTTAATTGTCAAAGGAATCAGGTGTAATATGTCTAAAATGGTTCTTAAATGTTCCAGTTGTTTTGTGTAGGTGTGGATGACATTGATTTCTTCCTAGAGGAGCAGAGTGCTGGGGTTGTGCTTACAGAGACTGAGTGGATGCTGTGACCACAGGCACAGTTTAGGACACACACTGACCCAAACTCCCCATCCTGAGACTTTGGAGGATATCTGTATTTATTAGTTTTAAACTATGTGCAGCAATTTATAGCATCACTTTGCAATGCATTTAACCCTAAATCCTTCTGCACCTTTTATGGTGGCATGGCAATGGGCAGAAACAGAAGTGCAGAGTCAAATACTTTAAAAATATTATACAAAAACAACAACAATTGTATTTTATATATCAAACAAGTACATCTTGTATAATCAAGAACACTGCTGTAATGGCAGCCCTGAGCATTTAGACTAAAGCTTTTGTTATCTTTCCTGGTTTCTGGAACAGTGTTTATTCTTCTTTTTCCACTGGCTGTCTGCCTCCTGAAAATATCGGGGAAAGAGCCAAAAATGTGATAGAGAAATGCAGCAGACTTTCATATCCTCATATAAAACTGAATATCTAGTTTTTATTAACGGTCATCTTGAAAACATTGCATGGGGAATCTATGCTTCATTACAGCACCAGCATGGACTTGGCCATTTCCTGATCAGTGCTTGTGTCTGTCTCTGATCCTGCTGACCCTGACCCTGTATCTGACTGACCTGACCCTGTATCTGACTGACCTGAGCCTGTATCTGACTGACCTGAGCCTGTATCTGACTGACCTGACCCTGTATCTGACTGACCTGAGCCTGTATCTGACTGACCTGAGCCTGTATCTGACTGACCCGAACCTGTATCTGACTGACCTGAGGCTGTATCTGACTGACTTGAGCCTGTATCTGACTGACCTGAGCCTGTATCTGACTGACCTGAGGCTGTGTCTAACCCTGTATCTGACTGACCCTGACCCTGTATCTGACTGACCTGACCCTGTATCTGACCCTGACCCTGTATCTGACTGACCTGACCCTGTATCTGACTGACCCTGACCCTGTATCTGACTGACCTGACCCTGTATCTGACTGACCCTGACCCTGTATCTGACTGACCTGACCCTGTATCTGACTGACCTGACCCTGTATCTGACTGACCCTGACCCTGTATCTAATTGACCTGAGCCTGTATCTGACTGACCCGAACCTGTATCTGACTGACCTGAGCCTGTATCTGACTGACCTGAGCCTGTATCTGACTGACTTGAGCCTGTATCTGACTGACCTGAGCCTGTATCTGACTGACCTGAGGCTGTGTCTAACCCTGTATCTGACTGACCCTGACCCTGTATCTGACTGACCTGACCCTGTATCTGACCCTGACCCTGTATCTGACTGACCTGACCCTGTATCTGACTGACCCTGACCCTGTATCTGACTGACCTGACCCTGTATCTGACTGACCCTGACCCTGTATCTGACTGACCTGACCCTGTATCTGATTGACCTGAGCCTGTATCTGACTGACCTGAGCCTGTATCTAATTGACCTGAGCCTGTATCTGACTGACCTGAGCCTGTATCTGACTGACTTGAGCCTGTATCTGACTGACCTGAGCCTGTGTCTGACCCTGTATCTGACTAATCCTGTATCTGACTGACTTGAGCCTGTATCTGACTGACCTGAGCCTGTATCTGACCCTGTATCTGACTGACCCTGACCCTGTATCTGACTGACCTGAGCCTGTATCTGACTGACCTGAGCCTGTATCTGACTGACCTGACCCTGTATCTGACTGACCTGTGCCTGTATCTGACTGATCTGAGCCTGTATCTGACCCTGTATCTGACTGACCCTGAGCCTGTATCTGACCCTGTATCTGACTGACCTGAGCCCGTATCTGACTGACCCGAGCCTGTGTCTGACCCTGACTCTGACTGACCTGAGCCTGTATCTGACTGACCCGAGCCTGTGTCTGACCCTGACTCTGACTGACCTGAGCCTGTATCTGACTGACCCGAGCCTGTATCTGACTGACTTGAGCCTGTATCTGACTGACTTGAGCCTGTATCTGACCCTGACCCTGTATCTGACTGACCTGAGCCTGTATCTGACTGACCCTGAATCTGACTGACCTGACCCTGTATCTGACTGACCCTATCCCTGTATTTGACTGACCTGAGCCTGTGTCTGACCCTGTATCTGACTGACCCGAGCCTGTATCTGACTGACGTGAGCCTGTATCTGACTGACCTGACCCTGTATCTGACTGACCTGTGCCTGTATCTGACTGATCTGAGCCTGTATCTGACCCTGTATCTGACTGACCCTGAGCCTGTATCTGACCCTGTATCTGACTGACCTGAGCCTGTATCTGACTGACCCGAGCCTGTGTCTGACCCTGACTCTGACTGACCTGAGCCTGTATCTGACTGACCCGAGCCTGTATCTGACTGACTTGAGCCTGTATCTGACTGACTTGAGCCTGTATCTGACCCTGACCCTGTATCTGACTGACCTGAGCCTGTATCTGACTGACCCTGAATCTGACTGACCTGACCCTGTATCTGACTGACCCTATCCCTGTATCTGACTGACCTGAGCCTGTGTCTGACCCTGTATCTGACTGACCCGAGCCTGTATCTGACTGACTTGAGCCTGTACCTGACTAACCTGAGCCTGTATCTGACTGACCCTGTATCTGACTGACCTGACCCTGTATCTTACTGACCTGAGCCTGTGTCTGACCCTGGATCTGACTGACCCTGACCCTGTATCTGACTGACCTGAGCCTGTGTCTGACCCTGTATCTGACTGACCTGAGCCTGTATCTGACTGACCTGAGCCTGTGTCTGACCCTGTATCTGACTGACCTGAGCCTGTATCTGACCCTGTATCTGACTGACCTGAGCCTGTATCTGACCGTGTCTGACTGACCCTGACCCTATATCTGACCCTGTATCTGACTGACCCTGACCCTGTATCTGACCCTGTATCTGACTGACCCTGACCCTGTATCTGACCCTGTATCTGACTGACCCTGACCCTGTATCTGACCCTGTATCTGACTGACCCTGACCCTGTATCTGACCCTGTATCTGACTGACCCTGACCCTGTATCTGACCCTGTATCTGACTGACCTGACCCTGTATCTGACTGACCTGACCCTGTATCTGACCCTGTATCTGACTGACCCTGACCCTGTATCTGACCCTGTATCTGACTGACCTGACCCTGTATCTGACTGACCTGAGCCTGTGGATGCGGTGATACAGGACTCTGATTAAGAGTCTGGGTTAATACAGAGATTAAAGTAAATACAAAGTGAATTACATTACTTTAAAGCTATACCTTTCATCATGATGAAACTGAACACATGAGCTTAGCGCTGTTAGCGCACTACTCTACTGTTTGAACAACAATACCGATATGCTATGATGCTAATGATTGTACAATGATACACTTGTCCAGTTCATTAAAATACTCTTTAGCATAATAACAGGAGGTTTGACACGATACTACAATAGGTACACATATAAGACACTTCAAACATATTAATTATTATATAATATTATATAATTATTATATAATTGGCTACAGAAGGGCAGTAGATTGAGAAGCAGTGGACCAATGGGGACTTTTGTCCCGCCCCCTAATCTGCATAAAACTGACTTTTGGAATAACAAACACTAGCATGCTGGAAAGAACAAACTAGCATCCTTGTGATTGACGTGTTTTATTTTTTTTACGAGTACGATACATATGACGCGGATTTGACGCCATATGAGCGTTCCAGTGCGCGAATACGTCATAACTTGTAGACTTGACGACGGATAACCAGACCATTACTTCTTCGCCTAAGGCAGTGACCGTTTTACCGTTTTTACGCAGTGCGAATACAAAACCATTATCAACTGTGTATTCATCTCGTTTCAACGAACTATGCAGCTGAAACATTTGAAGACGTTGATTCCTCCAAAGGTAAAAATGATTAAAACAGTATCTGAATAGCGATAGATAGATAGATAGATAGATAGATAGATAGATAGATAGATAGAACGATCGATCGACAGATAGATAGATAGCATTAACACAATTTGTTTACAAATTATTTGCATTTTGTTTTATTTGAGTTATTAAAGCTAGAGCTTGAGTTTTTGTACAGTCTTGTGTGTGTGTGTGTGTGTGTGTGTGAGAGAGAGAGAGTTTTGTACAGTTCAGTCCTGGGTGTTGAGGAGCCTGATGGCTTGAGGGAAGAAACTGTTCAACAGTCTGGTTTTGAGGGTTTGAATGCTTTCCAGATGGCAGGAGGGCAAAGAGTTTGTGTGAGGGGTGTGTGGGGTCATCCACAATATAGTGTAAATGTCCGTGATAGAGGGGAGAGAGACTCCAATGATCTTTTCAGCTGTCCTCACTATCTGATGAAGGGTCTTGCGATCCGAGACGGTACAGTTCCCAAACCAGGCAGTGATGCAGCTGCTCAGGACGCTCTCGATGGTCCCTCTGTAGAACACAGTCAGGATGGGGGGAGTATGTTAAATAAGTCCTGGTAGGATTGCACATGACTTCACAGAAACTGATATATGATGTTACAGTCTCTGTGAGCTCATCCAGATCAGTGGTACCAGCTTCAAAAGTACTCCGTGTATTTTCCTGTATCAGTCGTGTGTGTGTGTGTGTAGAGAGAGAGAGAGAGAGAGAGAGAGAGAGAGTGTAAAGAAGCGCTGTTGTGTTTACGGTTCATTCTGTGGGCGCCCATATTGACATCACATGGAATTCCAAGGGAGTGTTTTCTTTTGTTTTTTTTCCTAGTTTGAGAGGTTGGAAATGATGACTTTTAATACTTCTATCATACTGATTTATTATTTGATTTGATTGATTGATTTATTTTACACAGGAGAGAGGTGCAAAGGTTACATGCATGGCCTGGGCTCCGAATAATAGAAAGTTTGCAGTGTGTACTGTGGATAGAGTGGTTTTGCTGTACGATGAACAGGGAGATAGAAGAGACAAGTTTTCTACAAAGCCTGCAGACCCGAAAGTAAGTCCAGTATTGTGTAGCTATACTCCACTGGTCAAAAGTATGTGCACCCCAGGGAACAAATATAGATTATTTTTGAAATATTCTTTCGTTTCAGTATGGGAAGACACACTATGCGGTCAAAGCTATGGCATTTTCTCCAGACTCCACCAAAATTGCCGTTGCTCAAACCGACAATATTGTGTTTGTGTACAAAATCGGAAGCGAGTGGTAAGTTCAGAATGATGAGAGATCAGATTCAGGTTGATGGAAGACTTCTGTGTTTAATCCAAGCTTCTGTTTTCTGTGTGACAGGGGAGATAGAAAAGTTATCTGCAACAAATTTGTGCAGACGGTAAGTAGCTTCTCATGTTCATTGTACGTAGATGGTAACAGTCACTCTAGACATGGATAAGCCAGTTTGGTGTGGAGGAACTTGACTGGACTGCACAGAGTCCAGAACACCTTTGGGATGAATTAGAGCGGAGAGTGTGAGCCAGACCAAGACTGGAACGTCTTCCTTCCATGCACATGAATGTAATATTGAGTTGTCCCATCCTTTGCAGCTATAACACTCTTCTGGGAAGGCTTTCCACAAGGTTTAGGAGTGTGTTTATGGGAATTTTTGACCGTTCCTCTCTAGAAGTGCATTTGTGAGGTCACCTTTGGGATGAATTAGAGCGGAGACTGCGAGCCAGGCTTTCTCGTCCAGCATCAGTGCCTGACCTCACAAATGTGCTTCTTCTAGAAAGTAACGGTAAAAAAACACACTCCTAAACTTTGTGGAAAGCCTTCCCAGAAGAGATGAAGCTGTTATAGCCACAAAAGGGCGGGACAACTCCATGTTACATTCATGTGCATGGAAAGGCAGACGTTCCAATATTTTTGGCAATATAAGTGTAAGTCAGATTCTTTAAGATGAAGGGTTTGCTGACTTCCCCAAAAAACAAACACATACATAACTTATAACAGAGCACACATCTGAAAAATTTGCCCTAAATAGCTGTTTGCTGTTCCTCCAGTTCTCTTTCTGGAGAACAGACCATTCATGTTGCCAAGTGATTATTTATAACATATTATAGGTTGTAACTCTAATCATGACGTTTTCTTTATGATGCAGAGCGCTGTAACATGTCTGCTCTGGCCAGCTGATGATTCTATAGTGATTGGACTTGCAGACGGGAAGGTAAGTGACGGTTCACCTGCTGCTTTCGTTTTTTTATTTATTCATTCTTATTAATAATGACTTTCATGTTGATGCAGATTCGAGTGGCCAACACGAAAACCAACAAATCGTGTAGTATCTACAAAACAGATTCCTACGTCGTCTCATTAGCCTCGAAGTAAGTTCAAGCGTCCATTCATAACGTAGTCTGTAAACACTACACATGAGCCTTTAGCTTTATAATTTCTTTTCCATGTCAGTGTCTCTGGGAAAGGAATCCTGTCAGGACATGCAGATGGGACAGTCGTGCGCTATTTCTTTGACGATGAAGGCTCAGGGGATTCTCAGGTATTGTACACTGGACTGGATCGGACTGGACAGAGTAATTAAATAATACAGCAGTTTCCAGAATTCAGTGAGAATTATTTTCAGGGTAAATTGCTGACCCATCCGTGCGCCCCGTATGCTCTGGCTTGGGGAAGCAACAGCATCGTCGTAGCTGGGTGTGATAAGAAGATCGTAGCCTACGGGAAGGAAGGACACGTGCTTCAGACGTTCGATTACAGCCGTGATCGCTCGGAGAAGGAGTTCACGGTGGCAGCGTCAAGCCCCAGCGGCCATTCGGTGGTGTTGGGTAGTTACGACAGGTCAGTGTGGTGCTCCAAACATGGAGGTATCAGTGCTTCTGCATATCAATGCCTTCTTTGCATCTAAGCAACATTCCAGCACTCTGCATATATTTGTGTTCCTCTTCAGATTGAGAGTTTTTAACTGGAATCCTCGAAGAGGTGCTTGGGATGAAGCTGCTCCTAAAGAAATCCCTTATCTCTATACCATCACGGCTCTGGCCTGGAAAAAAGATGGCTCACAACTCTGTCTGGTACGTATCACATACAAGCTCGTCAATAAAACCAGCTGAAAGAGATTTACTCTATCTTTCATTCCAACGTTATTATTATTATGTGATTTATTTTATCTCTACACTGGTGACCATAACGGCTTATAGGTTCTCCACACAAGACTTCATTCGTTTCTCTTTGGGATTGCATGTAGAGTATGTCTTCTAGAGCAAAATTCCTTTTTCACACGTTTGTGTTTTGTCAAAGTGGCAAAAAAAAAAAAGAGGAAACGTACACTATATTGCCAAAAGTATTGGGACACCCCTCCACATCATTGAGTTCAGGTGTTGGGCTTGACCCATTAGTTCCAGTGAAAGGATCTCTTAATGTTTCAGCTTCATACCAAGACATTTTGGACAATTTCATGCTCTTTGTGGGAACAGTTTGGGGATGACCCCTTCCTGTTCCAACATGACTGCACACCAGTGCACAAAGCAAGGTCCATAAAGGCATAGAGTTTGGTGTGGAGGAACTTGACTGGCCTGCACAGAGTCCTGACCTAAACCCCATAGAATACCTTTGGTATGAATTAGAGTGGAGACTGCGAGCCAGGCCTTTTCGTCCAACATCAGTGCCTGACCTCAACAATGAGCTTTTTCTAGAGAGAAACGGTCAATAATTCCCATAAACACACTCCTAAACCTTGTGGAAAGCCTTCACAGAAGAGCTGAAGCTGTTATAGTTGCAAAGGGCGGGACAAGTCCATATATTCATGTGCATATGGAAAGGCAGATGCCCCAATACTTTTGACAATATAGTGTAAGTCTTTAAGATTCTTTAAGTCTCTAAATAGCTGTTTGCTGTTCCTCCAGTTCTTTTTGCAGAGAACAGACCATTCATGTTGCCAAGTGATTATTACCTCCACTTTTTTCGTTTGTTTCTATTTTTTTTTAAAATCCAAAATAGTGACTTATGATCAACAGCTCTGGTGTTTGTCTTTCTGAGAATCTTCTCAGGTCCAAGATCATCCAAGTTTTGTCTGCGAGCAAACATTTACACATCACTACATCCACAAAAAACTGATCAAAAGCGATAACAGGCGTGTAGCATGAAAGAATCAACCATGTAGTTTAGTGTGCTCTTATTAAAGATAACACCTTATTGATCCCAAAGGGGGAATCAGAGAAAAATACCGGCATGTTTATGTGAATTTTCATGGATTGATGTCTGACCTCTAGGGCACTCAGTTTGGAGGTGTTGAGCAGTTTGACTGCTGCCTTCGCAGGAGCATCTACAAGAACAAATTTGAGATGACTTATGTTGGCTTGAGCCAGGTAAGGTGTTTATTTTCTTAACGTGGCACAGTGTTAATCTGGGCTGTTCTAGAAATCAAGCTCAAATTTATCAAAACCCACTGCTGCAGCTATTTTATAGTCTTCTAGCCAATCCTACTATGAATTCCAAAGTGGAAGGTTGCCAGATCCCAACCTTTTTTCCTCTTTTCCTGATTTCCTGTGGTGCAGGTGATCGTGAAGAACCTTTCCACTGGCACACGAGTGGTGCTCAAGTCTCAATACGAGTTCCATGAGGTGAAAATCATGGGGAAGGATCGCTACTTGGTGGCCCGCACCTCCAACACCCTTCTGCTGGGAGATCTGGTCTCCAATAAACTGAGCGAGGTACAATGACGTTTCTTAGGAGGAGAAATACTTCTGTTAACATTTAAGTTTATAATGTCGGAATAAATATCTGTAATCCTGGATACTTGGCAGTTCAATGGCAGGTCATTCCAATACTTTTGGAGGAGACTTTATTTACAGTTCTTATATTGTGTGTGTGTGTGTGTGTGTGTGTGTTTGAGAGAGAGAGAGAGAGAGAAAGAGAAAGAGAAAGTAAACCCTGTCTGATGAACCCTTTGCAGGTGATGTGGCAGGGCTCTGGAGGAAATGAGAAGTTCTTCTTCGAAAACGAAACCGTACGTTTTCTTTTTTCTAAATAATTCTGATAAATGTAAATATAATAGTCAGCAAAAGCAATTCTTCAGGTTAAACTGTAACATCTGTAGCAGAACCATCGTATAAAGCATTATAATAAACACCTCACTGGTTTGTGTTGGAGCAGGTGTGCATGATCTTCAATGCAGGAGAACTGACCTTGGTGGAATACGGCAAGAATGACATCTTAGGATCTGTGCGCACCGAATTGATGAACCCACACCTTATCAGGTGAAAAGGAGCTCGGGCTGATATTCAAACACAGTAAATAAGGGTATTGCTCAGAGGTCCAGCAGGGGCAACTTGGTGGTCCTGGGATTTGGACTCATGACCTTCAAATCAATAATCCAATGCTTTAGCCACTGAGCTACCACTAAGTCTAGTATCAAGTGGATCAGGAGCAAAAAGATCACCTTATTGGACCAATAACATCATCAACATCTTACATGATTCCAGCATCGTCCAGATAATAAGATTTCAGCCTTTAATATTCTGAATCGTGTGTGTGTGTGTGTAGTGTCCGTCTAAATGAGAGAAAACAGAGAGGAGTGGACGATAACAGGAAGTTAGCCTACCTGATCGACCTCAAAACTATCGCCATAGGTGAGTCCTGACAAGACACGAACATTCAGGACACCGGTCAGCCATAACATTGTGAGCAGTGAGAGGTGAAGTGAATAAAACTGATGATCTCCTCTTCATGGCACCTGTTAGTGGGTGGGATATATTAGGCAGCAAGTGAACATTTTGTCCTCAAAGTTGATGTGTTAGTATCAGGAAAAATGGACAAGCGTAAGGATTTGAGCGAGTTTGACAAGGACCAAATTGTGATGGATAGACCACTGGATCAGAGCATCTCCAAAACTGCAGCTCTTGTGGGGTGTTCCCGGTCTGCAGTGGCCAGTATCTATCAAAAGTAGTCCAAGGAAGAAACAGTGGTGACCGGTGACAGGATCATGGGTGGTCAAGGCTCATTAATGTACATGGGGAGTGAAAGTTGGCCCGTGTGATCCGATCCAACAGACGAGCTACCGTTGCTCAACTTGCTGAAGAAGTTAATGCTGGTTCTGATAGAAAGGGGTCAGGATACACAGTGCAGGATGGGTCAGGGCTGTTTTGACAGCAAAACACAATATTAGGCAGGCAGGTGATCATAATGTTATGGCTGGTCGGTGTATAACAGTGTAAACGCCACTCTGATAATTCACTGATCATTACATTGTCCAGACTCTTTGGAGGAACCAAAGAAGGAAAAAGTGGATCATTTTAAGACATCCTTGCACAGAATGTTTTGCGTAATCCAAAATCCGTTATAATGAATTAAATCAATGCTAAAATTCTTGAGTGTCTCCCCCTGCTTTAGTGGACCTGGCTCTGGGTTGTAACCTTGGGACCGTTAGTCATGACTTGGAGATCAACTGGCTGGAGCTAAACGAGACCGGACGCAAGCTGCTCTTCCGGGACAAGAAGTTACGGGTACTACATAATGCAGTGGAGTAAAAAGATTAACATAGTGATATGAGTTAGCGCTTACCTCATGACTCTGTTTGTGTCCTGATGTCCTGTGTCTGTTCAGCTGAACCTGTTTGACATCGAGAGCGGAGTGAAAACCACCATCCTGAGCTTCTGCTCCTACACGCAGTGGGTTCCAGGCAGCGACGTGGTGGTGGCTCAGAACCACAACAACCTGTGTGTCTGGTACAACATCAACAGTCCAGAGCAGGTCACCATGCTCCCTCTGAAAGTGAGCAGGAATCTGAGCTAATTTTTCCATTACACAAGAGGTCATTTCACAATAATAGCTAAGAGATGGATTTTCAGTCCTTTTGCTTAAGCAGGTGATCAGATGAGCTTGTCCTTAGAAGTTAGAAGAACTTAAAAAAAAAAAAGCTTCGTGGACCTTCTCATTCATTCTGCTCTCACTCAAAAGCTTAAGCCAGATGTTTTGAGAACCCACGGGGGTTACACAAGCAGATTGAATTTTACTGTTGTGGCTGTTTATCGTCGTGTGTTGGGTCATAGTTTCTTTAGCTTCTTTAGCATTTTGGGGAAAACTAATGGATAAATATGTGTATCTTTTGTTTTATTTTCAGGGAGATGTTGTTGATTTGGAGCGGGCGAACGGGAAGACCAAGGTGATGATGTTGGAGGAAGAGAACACAGTCTCCTACACGCTGGATGAAGGACTGATCGAGTTCGGAACTGCCATTGATGATGGAGATTTTAACAGGTACAGTTATTTATCAGTGTAATTAATTCATTAATATGGTTTATATTTCTGCATTGTTGTTTCTATAGTAACGTCTGATTGACAGGCGCTTGTATACCAGACAATCTACAATCTAATTAATGAACAGTGTGTGTGTGTGCGCTAGTCTCCAAAAACTATTCTCCACTGGAGGTTGTTGTGTCTATAAAGTAAATAATATTCCGTGTGTAGAGATTTTCTTGGAGGAACCTGTCCTTACTTCCTGGCTGTAACTAGTTGATGTATCTGGAGGTTAATGTTCAGGTGTCATTGTGTGTGTTCTGCTGAAAATGTTCTGAGTTGTTGTTGATGTGTGTACACATTGTTACAGAGCCACAGAGTTCCTAGAAACGCTAGAAATGTGTGATGAGACTGAAGCTATGTGGAAGACACTGAGCAAGCTGTCTCTGGAGGCACAGCAGCTGTACATTGCAGAGCGGTCAGTCTTACACAGCAGCACACTGCATCATACTTTCACCTTCTGAAGGTCACACTAACGTTTAACTTTCTAACAATACGCTGAAGGAAAACCAGCTGAAATGATAAGCAAAGAGCTTTTGTGTTTCAGTTCATTCATAGTTCAGTAGTTCTGCTAATCAGCCATTTTTTATTTATTTTACAGAACTTGCAGCTCTATAACATCTAAAGCTTTCAAAGCTTTTTTCTTTTTAAATTTACAGGATTAGAGTCTTAACGTCTTAACCATATTTAATATTCAGTAACTATAGGTATTTTGTGGCACTGTTTTTGACAGGTGAAGTGATTAAAGATGTTTATAGTTATTAAAGAAGCCGTTAGTGAATCATATGGTCCAGCTTCACCTATAAACGCTTTCCATCTCCGTTACTCTTCAGGTGCTTTGCAGCTCTAGGGAACGTGTCCAAGGCTCGCTTCCTGAAAAAGACCAATCAGCTTGTCGACTGCATCTCAAAGGAATACGTATGTAGACAAGCTACAAATCTGAGCGTCTCTGTTTATAGTAAAAGTACATTTTACAAAATGCTAGTAACATAATGCTGTATGTTTAACATACAGAAACTGTTCAGAACACGCACCTTTATCCGGTTAAGTGTTTGTGCCGTCGGTTCTTTTGTAGGGAGGCGACGGCAAAGAGCACTATAAAGTGAAAGCACGGCTAGCGATGCTGGATAATAACTATAAACTCGCTGAGATGATCTACTTAGAACACGTAAGTAGGCTCTTTTTTTGAAATCTGTATAGAGAGAAACTGACCTGTAAATAAGTGCTGATGGTATTGCTGTGTCCTGCAGGATGCAGTCAATGAGGTGATGGAAATGTACCAAGACCTACAAATGTGGGACAAATGCATCGCTATAGCAGAGGCAAAGGTAAATATTAAGAGTTTCTTCTGGATCTTGGCTTCATCAGGGACTGGACATCAGGTCTTACTGTGTCAGTGCGTCAGGGGTAACTCGTCCATCAACAAACCACTCACGAGCTACAGCAAGTAGCTAACTACACTCAAAGCTACTTTAAAGGAGAAGTTCACTTCCAGAACAAAAATCTACAGATAATTTCCTCACCCCCTTGTCATCCAAGATGTCGTAAAGAAATGATGTTTTTTGAGGAAAGCATTTCAGGATTTTTCTCCATATGTTGGACTTCAATGGTGCCCGCGAGTCTGAACTTCCAAAATGCAGCTTTAAAGAACTCTTAACCTCGATCCCAGTCCAGGAAGAAGGCTCTTATCTAGCCAAACCATCTGTCATTTTCTTAGAAAAATTAAAAATTGTATACTTTAACAACAAAAGCTCGTCTAGCACTAGCTCTGGGATGCACGTCCGCGACGCTACATACTACATAATCACGTCGGAAGGTCACGCGTGACGTAGGCGGAACTACAGACCCAGTGTTTACTAATGTGGAGAAGGAGGAGCGCTCCGATGTTGTTGCGTGTGGAATGACACCATTGAAGTCCACTATATGAAGAAAAACCCTGAAATGTTTTCCTCAGAAAAAACGTAATTTCTTTACGACTGAAGAAAGAAAGACGTGAACATCTTGGATGATGAGGGGCTGAGGAAATGATCTGTATATTTTTGTTTTGTTCTGGAAGTGAACTTTTCCGTTAATGCACAAAGATTTACATTGTCCAGTGTCACCAAATGAGGATGAGGTTCCCTTCTGAGCCTGGTTCTTCTTAAGGTTTATTCCTCACATCTCAGGGAGGTTTTTCTCACCACCGTCACCTCAGGCTTCTCATTAGGAATAAAACATACAATGTTGTTATTTATTTAAAGAGCTATACAAATAAATAGAATTAAATTAATAAAATTGTGCTAAACTGTAGCATGGTAAAAATACTCTACTGCTAATCACTCCCTCCAGGATTTTGCATCTTTTTTGAAAATGTTGCAACCAAAAATCCACACGTGAATATAAGAGTCTGAGTTTGTGTGGTGATGATGTCACACGACGCGTCTCGGAACAAATCAGCTGAAAATCTGCATCATTTTCAATAACGACAGACTCCTCAGAATATCTGAGTGTTTTTTTGATTTCGTGTTCATTTCTCCCGTCGCAAACTCACAAAATCCAGCCTTATTATTGAGTTGCTACATTCAGCTGACTGTCCTTCATGTATATAACGTTATATTATTGCCACAGCTCTCTTATAGCATCCGTTTGCTAATCCCTCGTCCGCTCGTGTTTCACAGGGTCTCCCAAAAGAGGACAGTTTGCGGCGCAGCTACTTCGCTTGGCTGATGGACACCAAACAATACCAGAAAGCCGGGGAAATGAAGGAGAGCGAAGGGGACTACGTAGGAGCCGTGAACTTTTACCTGAAGGCGGGACTTCCGGCCAAAGCGGCCTGGCTAGTCATGAACAGGGACGAGCTCCTGTCCAGCAACATCGTCACCCGCATTACCTCTGCTCTCATCAAGCAGGAGTTCTATGAGCGAGTGAGTCAATGTTTACAACATCGGATTGTTGTGTTGAAAACGTTTCAGTTCCAAATATCTGATTGTCTAAGGATGTGGTAGCTTAATGGTTAAGGTGTTAGACTCCTGCTCAGAAGGTTGTGTGTTCGAATCCCAGGACCACTGCTGGGCCCTTGAGCAAGGCCCTTGACCCTCAATTGTTCAGTTGAGCTGTAATTCCCTCTGGATGAGGGTGTCTGCCGTGAATGTATATTGATAAAATGCAAACCAATTTAAGATCGCTAGTCACTTTTTGCTAACAATCCTTTTGTTTTTATTCTTATCAGGCAGGAGACCTCTTCGAGAGGATCAGTAATAACCAGCAAGCGCTCGATAGTTACTGCAAAGGCCATGCTTTCAAAAAAGGTGAGCATATCTTCACACCCGAATGGATACGCTACGAATAAAAAAACATTAGCATAGCGTGAAATCATCATCCCCTGCCGCAGCTGTGGAGTTGGCGCGTGTGGCCTTTCCTTCTGAAGTGGTGAAGCTGGAGGAGGCCTGGGGAGACTATCTCATCCAGCAGAAAGAAATGGATGCTGCAGTCAGTCACTACATCGAGGCTGGGTAAGAGTGACGTTATTAAATATGCTGGAAGTGTGAGAAACATCAGTGACAAACTACAGTGCTCACTCGTTTATGTGCTCCTAATGAAGGTGTGGTAGCAAAGCGGTGGAAGCAGCAATTGGAGCACATCAGTGGAAGAAAGCCCTGCACATCGTGGAGTTACAGGAGGACAAAGCCTCAGCAAAATACTGCCTGAAGATCGCTCAGCACTATGCATCTCTAGAGGAATACGAGGTAGGAGAGTGCTGATGTTTTACATTTTTATTTAAATGATTTCTTATATTTTTATTAAAATTGTATCCATTTGACTTTAGATTCTAGTTTTTTTATTTAAATTGTATTTCTTATATTTTATATTCTAATTTTACATTTTGATTTAAATTATATTTCTTATTTTATATTCTAGTTTTGCATTCTTATTTAAATTATATTTATTATATTTTAGATTTTAGTTTTACATTTTCAAGGCCATGTGTTTGTTTATAGATGCTATTAAGGACAGCACAGTAATTATTCAGACCCAGATAGATAAAACAGTACTGATGGAGAGTGCACTTGATTTATTTTTCCCATGAATGTACATAACTCTTGTATCCAGAGCTGATTAGATTTCTGTCTATTGCACGTTTAAAGGTAGCAGAGCGTCTGTTTGTGAAAGGAGGCCATATCAAAGATGCCATCGACATGTACACTGAAGCGGGCAGATGGGAGCAAGCTCACAAGGTCAGACAGGGACAACTTTTTCACACACAAGAAGAATATTTATAAAATTGCGTCATTGTAAAGCTGTTTGCTTTTTGTCTGTTTTGTAAACTCCAGCTTGCTGTGAATTGCACGAGTCAGAGTGAAGTGTCTGAGCTCTACATCAGTCGTGCCGTCGAGTTGGAGAAGGAGGGGAAGTACAAAGAAGCTGAAAGGTACATCAGACATAAAAACCGTGTATTGAACATCTGATTGGACAAGCAACATTCCAAGAGAGATGATATTTAGTATTAAAGCACCAGTACGTCTCGGGTATCAGTCCGCTCGTTTGTGCTCATTACATAACTCCAGCGAAAGCTCATTACACTGAAAACATTACAGACAGAAACAAACGAAGGTTTTAAACCAAGAACATTAACTATAACGGCGTTCTCCGAGGAGCAGCGTGATAGAAAACGTCAGCTATGAGTACATTAGACGACCAGTTTTTAAAGAATCATCAACCATCTCCGTCCGGTTTGTTGTAGGTCTGGCTTATAAACCTGAAATACAGTAAATACTTATTTCTCTGCCTATTTCTTTTCTTCATCAGGCTGTTCTGCACTGTTGGAGAGCCTGATATGGCCATCACCATGTACAAGAAGAAAAAGCTCTACGATGACGTGATCCGTCTGGTTGCCAAACACCACAAAGAGCTGCTCCAGGAGACTCACATTCACTTAGCCAAAGTAAGACTCCTTTATATTCTAAATATCATGTGTTTTTACCTGAACACCTGAATTCATGAGGGGGTGAAGGGGTGTCCCAAAACTTTTGCCAATATAGTGTAGCTTACTTCTAAACATGGTCATGTTTTTCAGGAGCTGGAGGTCGAGGAAAGATTCCAGGAGGCGGCGTATCACTACATTCAGGGTGAAAATTGGAAAGCGGCGGTCAAGATGTACGCGACAAACGAGATGTGGGAGGAAGCGTATAGAGTATGTGCTTTTATTAGTCCGTAGGAACATACAAGTGAAGCAGAGTATACAATAGTGCTTAAAGAGCTGGATTAAAACTAAACTTAATAAACGTGTAGAAATTGTACTAAAACATTATAGACACTAGTTTCAAGCTGTCACTGATATAATGATATATTCCTGTCAGTCGCTGTAGGAACATTGAGAAGTCCATATAGTGCTTTTTTCTCGTTCTTTTAAGGCGTTTTCTCAAGATGCTATTTGACTTTGATCAGAGTCTGACACGATAGGAAAGTCACATTATCCTAATTAGTGTCCTTCACAAACCTGGGTCCTTTAATGTCCAGGAGAGAAGGAGGAGAAGACTGCAGAGAGGATTTTATGTTATACTTTAATCAGGCTGTCGGTTAACTCTTGGAAAATATGGAAAGTTTTCCCTTCTGAAAATTTTATCCATGTGAACACTGACCTGCTGATACAAAAGGAAAGGGTGGAACTGTGGAGGATCAGCTAGCATGTGGTCACTTGATTTATTAATAAACTTGATTTTTTTTTGAACAGTTTATAGTTACATTTATTGTTATGGAACGTCTATGAAATAAGCTAGTTCCAGCTCTCTACTCCGAGTTCCTGGTTTATTTATCACTCTGTAGAAGGATGAGCATGTGATGATCTTGCCTACAAGACGAGGAACAATGCTTTAATATGTCCGTGTGTTTGTCAGGTGTCGAAGAGCCACGGGACAGCCAGCACCCACAAGCAAGTGGTGTACCTGTGGGCCAAGAACCTGGGAGGAAAGGCCGCTGTTAAACTTCTCAACAAGTTCAGCATGCTGGAGGACGCCATCGATTTTGCAGCCAAAACCCAGTAAGGAGCTATGCCTCGCTCTAAATCACTTCCTCGTTCTGTTTTAGAAATGCTTAGCCATTACTGATCTTCTTATTAACACCAGAACACTTTGATCATTATTAAAAATAAAGTAATATCCATGGCTAGTTGAAGCGTTCTAGCAGTATGATTGTAGCTTACAGTACATGCACCTTTAACCTTCAACTAAATATTTCACACTGATGTTCATCCATTTCACCCAACCTGTAAATCCTTTTCTCCCAGTTCATTTGACTTCGCCTTTGAGCTGGCGCGATTATCCTCGAAACACAAGATCCCAGAACTCCACCTGAAGAATGCCATGTTTCTGGAAGATGAGGTACTCTAATGTCTTCATTTCTACCTTTCTACCTTTCTCCTGCCTGTGCTGAGGAATTAAATTCATTAAAACCTGGACTAACACTGGTTTCCTTTTCAAGGGTAAATTTAGCGAAGCCGAGACGGAGTTCATCAAAGCAGGAAGGCCGAAGGAGGCGGTGCTGATGTAAGTCACCTTTTTCGAGACTTTTGAAGACTTTAACCAGTTTAACCAGTCCTATTTTTTTCTCCGCAAATTTTTTTTAATACATAAACAAAACATTTAACAAACCTCCAGCCCTTACCAACAAAACCCTGGAGTAGCGCTCATGCTGTCCATTAAATCCGCTAAGTATTACAAGTGTTGTTAAAAAATAAATAAATACATAATAATTATAATAATAATAAAATATAATTAATTTTTAAAAAGGGGGCGGGGCAATAATAATTATCTCAAATCCTCAAATTTTGACACCTCAGAATATAAACCTGATTAAATCTTCTAGGTCCACTTCCTATATCATGAAATCAGACATTAAACGGGTGATGGATATCCACCGGTCACTTCTTTTCTAGGCTCTTAATTAAACGTACACTTTCAGACATTTCTCTTGAGTACTGTTCAATAGAAAATGGTTGTTTAAGCTATTAATAAACGTGATGTACGCAGGTACCTACATATACAAGACTGGACCGGGGCACTGCGTGTGGCTGAGGCTCATGACCAGGACAGTGTGGCTGGTGTGCTGGTGGAGCAGGCCAAGTGCTGCCTCAAGCAGAAAGACTTCCAGAAAGCAGAAGCTCTTCTTCTTCGTGCCCAGAGACCCGAGCTGGTCATCAAATTTTACAGAGTAAATCTTTTACTTTTCATAACAGGTTGAATAAAAAACACCGGATTTTAGTCTCAGTTCTCAGAACCCCACTTTTCCAAAAGTTTTGGGACATCTGCTTAAGCAGTTAGTGAGAATGATGATGAATAATGATAAAGCTCCGCAGTCTCTCAACATCAGAAACTCAATTTCTTTTTTTCCCTGTGTTTCAGAAAGCCGAGATGTGGAGTGACGCCATTCGGGTCTGTAAGGAGTACTTACCCAGTAAACTGCGCGTTCTCCAGGAGGAGTATGAGAAAGAGATCACAGAAAGTGGCAGTCGGTAAAAAAATATCTAGATTGTTTTTCTTCACGTTTACTTTTTTAAACATTGAAGGTGCAGTTGTTAAACTTTAATACATTTTAATCGCAGGTAAGTGTGCGTTGCAGAATAAAAAAAAGCAGGGTGTGTCTTTTTAATAATCTGTTAAGTCATAAATCTATACTGTATATAAGATCAAGATTTTTATCCTGCTGGAAAACATAGACAGACAGACAGTTTGGGGATGACCCCTCTGATTGATCCCAAACTCGCTCATCCATGTCTTTATGGACCTTGCTTTGTGTACTGGTGGTCAGTCATGTTGGAACAGGAAGCGGTCATCCCCAAACTGTTCCCACAAAGAGCATGAAATTGTCCAAAATGTCTTGGTATGAAGCTGAAGCATTAAGAGTTCCTTTCACTGAAACTAAGGGGCCGAGCCCAACCCCTGAAAAACAACCCCTGACTTCACTGATGTGGAGGGGTGTCCCAAAACTTTTGGCAATATAGTGTATGTCATGTAAAATATATATATATAGTAGAAGTGTTGTGATAAAACGTATTGTGCAGTGAGATGGTGGTGGATATTCTAAACACTTTGATTATTGTTTAAAAATCAGATTATTGTCATCTCAGTAATAATTCCTCACTCTTTGTGTGTGTGTGTGTGTGTGTGTGTGTGTGTGTGCAGCAGTGCAGAGGGTATGATCGAGCAGGCCCGGGAGTGGGAGCAGAGCGGTGAATACGCTCGGGCAGTGCGCTGTTACCTGAAGGTCAATGATCTGTCCGACACGTCCCTTCTGGTCAAATGTTGGATGAAGGTAAAGTGACTCTGAGCATCACTACAGTGTTCTTCATTTTAATTTAAACTTTAGACATCAGAATAATGATCACACTTTATACACACACACACACACACACACTCATTTCTGTTTGTTGTGTTTTGTATGGATATTTTCAGGCAGCAGAATTAGCCATCAAGTTTTTACCGCGTGAGACAGCTGTGAGAGTGGTTCAGACTGTAGGACCACGTCTGGTGCAGCAGAAAAACTACACTGCGGTATGTAGATGACACACACACACACACACATTCTCTGTCTCTCTCTCTCTCAAACACACACACAGGTCTGGATAAAGCAAAATATAAAAACAGAAAAACTCTGTATTCACTCAGTTTATTAAATACATTTACAAAAGCATGTCCGTGACACAGACATATACAATCACAGGCCACTTTAATAGGAACACCTGTTCAGCTAGTCATCAGCAGCACTGCAGTGCATACAGTCATGTGGACACACGTCAAGCTAATGTTCACATGCTATACATGTTTACTTTAACTGAAGCTGTTGGTGTGTGTCTGTGTGATTGGATAATTATGTGAAAGATCAGAGGTACAGATAAGAGGATTTTAATTAAAAACTCTTAGAAGATATTTGTGTATCTGTCTCTTGTAAGTCCTGAGATAATTACAAAACAAAATGGCTTCTTTTCACCCAGGCAGTTGAACTGTTCCTCAGCTTGGAGCTCGTTAAGGAAGCTGTAGATGCATTCATAGAGGTGGAAGAATGGAACAAAGCCAAGCGGATAGCCAAAGAGTTGGACGCGAGGTGAGACCCGGGAACATTCATCTCCCTGACACCACGTCACACCCCATACCTGAGATTAGACACGTCTCAGTGTTTATGTTGTGGTGTGATTAGCCAGAGCTGGGAGAAATGAATCCAGCGCTAAACGTCCAGGCAGAAACTAGCCCAGCTATTAGGACTGAGTTTGGGGGCTGACTCTAAGTTGGTCTTTTTGTAGTAGAAGTGTGAGATTGGTGAAGATTTGTGAGACTGTGTTTAACTGTGTCTTCAGGCTGGAGGGATACGTTGACCAGCGTTACAAAGAACACCTGAAAAACAGAGGCGAGGTGGACTTGGTAAGCAAGCACAATGCTAAAGAAATAAAACCACCACGATTATAAACTTTCACGATTCTAAACTCTGTCCTTCTGTGAAAGTATTCCTAAAATGAAGTAGTTATTAATAGGTGCATGGAGTAATCTGGATGGATTAATGTACTTTTCTTAAGCTTTATACAGTATATTAGTCAAACTGATCGAAGACTACTAAAAAAACTCTTAGCTTAATGTTAAAGATGGTTAACGGTGTTGTTTTGATGCTAGCTGGTTGGAGTGGACGCCATGGCCGCGTTAGACATGTATGCAGAGCAAGGCCAGTGGGAGAAGTGCATCGATGTCGCATCTAAACAGGTACGCTAAAGCTGATATAAACACTAACACTGAGGAGTGACTCTCAAATCCACTGATGAGCTGATCCTTATGGAATATTGATAGTCAAAAGCTTACTGTACACCTCTCTGACCCTCTCTCTCTTTCTCTTTTTCTCCCTCTTCATCTCTCTCACTCTGTCTCTCTCTCTTTCTCTCTGTCTCACCCTCTCTCTCTCTCTCTCTCTCTCTACCCTTCTCCATTTCTCCCTCACTTTTCTTCTGCTTGTCCAAACAGAATTTTAAGGTGCTGCATAAATACTGTGCTCTGTATGCCACCCACCTGATCAAAGAAGGCGAGGCAGAGAAAGTGCTTGACCTCTACGTGCAGCACGGGATGCCGGCCAATCCAGAGGTACAGTTAGCTAAATGAAGGCGTTAGTGATAATACTAATTAACCAAACGTACAGCAGTTAGTTCTAATCCACTAATCAGACTGACTTCTCAGACTGTCTGATCACTCCAGTTGTCTGTTCCCACTACTTACTTCATTTCACCAAAACCGTCACTACATTTACTGACCTTGTGTGTTGTCATGGCAACAAGTAACGTTTTATCTAAATGTGGATTCTTTGTGGACTATCTCCACTGACGAAGCAACATATTTGTCCATATCATGTGTGAAATATCAGCTGCTCAGTATTAATGGTAGCTTAGTGGTGAAGGTGTTGGACTACTGATCGGAAGGTTGTGAGTTCGAGTCCCAGATCCACCAAGCTGCCAGTACTGGGCCCCTGAGCATGGCCCTTAACCCTTAATTGCTCAATGTTGCCAGGTGTTCAGTCTAACAGCACACTTGCCTGTATTATTACAGCCTCATTATTATCACATTCTAGTTATTATGAGCTGTACTCCGGTCATTTCACTCGAATTGTTTCTCATTCATTCCTGCAGAACTTCAACATCTACAAGCGCATGTTCTTAGAGCTGGTGAACCTCAAGGACAGGAACGACGCCAAAGCCTTTCGGATGTGGGCTAACCTGAGAGATGTTTTACACTCGCTGGTGAGTTACAGATTCTGCCAGAGAGAAGAAACATCTTTATACTGAAGCCCTGAAGCACACAGTAACTTTAGATGTTACTAAATATGACAAAATGGAAGTCGTAGGGTGATTCTTGCGCCACCTGCTGGACATTAGGAGATCCTAAATGTACAATATTCATGTTTTCAATAAATAGCAATAATGAGATGTTTCAGCACTGAGGAAATAAATCGATATGAAGAGATAATGAGTTAGTAATTCAAAGTAAGGAGTTAAAACAAGTTTCAATTTTAATAACAAGGTAGAAAGTGGAAATAATGTTAAGTTCCAATTAAGAAATGTTTTAGAATAATGAATGCTGTGTCACTGATAATGATATTAAGTCAAAATTGTACACGTTGTGCTTTCTTGTCTTCTGAAAATGTTTGTTTTTTTGTTTATCACCCAGTGTGAGAACCTGAAGAAGTCTTCAAAAGCCAACTCTCCAGCCCATAAAGTCTTCGAGCAGATGCTTGTGATCGCTCACTATTATGCAACCCGCTCAGCAGCGCAAGGCATCGAGCAGCTGGTGTGTGTGTGTGTGTGTGTGTGTGTGTGTGTGTGTGTGTGTGTGTGTGTGTGTTTCACATAAACTCATTTAATATTACAATATAAGTATTAGAGCGGGACTAATATAGGATCAAACACCATATGTCCTGGGGGTCAGTTAAAAGTTATTATGAGTATTGGGTTATAAGTAAACGCTGCCTCTTAACACTGTTTGTTTTTATTCAGAGTCCTTTGGCGGCCAAGTTGTCCATCTCACTTCTTCGGCACACAGAGATCATCCCAGCAGATAAAGCTTTCTATGAAGCCGGCCTGGCGGCAAAGGTGAGATCCGACAGAAAGTCTAAAGACTAAATATCAGTAATGTCCAGTTCTAATTTGAGAGTCTGATCTTATCATTTTCTACAGGCTATTGGCTCGGAGAACATGGCCTTCATTTTCTTCAACCGCTTCCTGGATTTGGCAGATGTAAGTCAGAGTTTTATGCAGTGATTAAAACCTTTAGCTCAGGTCAGACTGTAGGTTGTGTCCCACATCACACTCGTAACTTACACACTATCCAAAACCTTTGTGTACAAAACGCATAATAAAATGACAAGGCATATTAAAAGTTACACTGTCCACTCCTTGCCTTTTCTTCTCTGTTGGCGCATCCTATTAAAATGGAAGGATCCACACACGTTCAATAGATTAGAGAAATGACGTCTTCTCTCTACCTTGAAAAGATTGGGTACTCATTAAGAGGATCGGGGGGAAAAAACTTCAGATAATTATTATTGCCCCCCCCTTTTTTATTTATTTGTTATTTTATTTTATTTATTTATCATTATTATTTATTATTATTTATTTATTTACTTTATTTATTTATTTATTTATTATTTATTTTTATTTTTTTAACACCACCTGTAATTCTTTTCGGATTTAACGGGCAGCATGAGCGCTACTCTAGGGTTTTGTTGGTAAGCGCTGGGGTTTGTTAAATGTTTTGTATATGTGTATTGAAAATTCTATAAAAAATATTAAAACCAAAAGTTACGCTATCCAACTATGAATGTAAAAAAAAAAAAGACCCAAAAAGGAGTTATCGATTTGACAATAAACAATATCCGGGAAAGCAAGGGAATAAAAATAAAGATTGAATTGTAGATTGAATTAAAGTTTAAATGTTGGACACTTTGGAAAAGGGGCGGGGCTACCTGGCACTGACACTGGATGAGAATAAATTTCAAGATGGCCGACGACACACAGGTGGACGAGACGTCTCAGAGACGTCTTTTAATTTAGCCCATGATGTGTGATTTTGCAACATCTGCTAAATCTCGTGACGTACATTTTACATCATTCGCCATCGACTGGGAAAAGGCTTCTACATCTCGTTAGTAAAAGAGTGTTCCATTTGAGACGATACGACCCTATTAACATTCATACACCAGACGCTAGAGTTTATTAAGTGCACAGTGTACAGATGTGACCCTGACACACAGATCTGCTGGACTTTTTGTGTCTGCTTGCGCAGTATAATCAGTCACATGTCACTTATGAAAGTGAGATACACTTTGCTTTGTGTTCTTCTTTTCTAGAGTATTGAAGAGGGAAAGCCGAATACGTTGGACCACACAGACTTCCAGGACACAGACATTCCCTCTGAGGTTCCGCTTCCATCAAAGCTCCATGTCACTGTAAGGATTTCTCTCGGAAACACAGACGTGAAATCTTCATCTCAAAAGCTAAATAAAGCATGGATTGTGAGAGCCGTGTGTGTGTGTGTGTGTGTCAGGTGGACAAGACGGAGAAGATCAAGGACTGGCTTCTGACTGTTTCCATGGAGCAGCGATTTGAACCGGTTCTACCCAGAGATGAGAGAGGAACGTACGAGGCCTCGCTGCTCGCCACTAACACCGGCATCCGCTCGTTACCCTGCGTCATTACAGGTTTATTCTCTCTCTCTCTGTCTTTCCTCAAAGTAGTTCATTCATCTGCAGCTACATGGGACGGTAAACTCTTTTCAACGTCTGTGTCCAAATCCTTTTTACCAAGGTTCTACTCTTACTGAGCATTTTATTAGGAACACCTACACACTTCATGCAGTTATCTAATCTAATCAGCCAATCATATTGCAGCAGCATCACAGCATATACACTCATGCAGATATGGATGAAGAGCATCAAACATCCATTAGAGGAAAAGATGTGAACTCAGCAGCATGGTTGTTTTTCAGAAGCTGCTGACCTGCACAGTGTGTAGTGTGAGTTTAGTGACCGAATGGTGCGAAAAACAAAAAAACATCAAGTGAGCCTTATCTAGTCATATTTTGATGCTCCACAGGTTACCCTGTTCTCCATGACGGAATGGAGTTCAATGGACCGGGCATGGCGGCTAACAGGAACGACTGGAATAAATTCCTCATGGCTACCAAGGTAAGAGTTTATTCACCAGAGACATTAGACGATCCTCTCGTTAGTTGTTTTGTGTGTGAGCAGATCATATAGTAATGGATAAATATTCATTCAGCGCTGAATATGCACAAATATAAATGTTCTATAATTGATGTAATGTGTAAAACTCTTCATTAAACGTTATTTGTAGACCACTCACAGTCCCGAGTGCCAGGACGTACTGAACTTTATATCACGCTGGTGTGGTGGACTTCCATCTGGTGGATTCACCTTCCAGTAAGAGGAAACAGCAAGGTCACTGAACCAAGCCAAGCCAAGCCTCGATCTGGTGCTTGAGGGGAGGAGAGAAGGAGAGGAGAAGCGATGCCACTGGCTCACAGTTGGTGCAGGGCCGAGTACCTGCAAAGATGGACCAGTTGTGATGGTTTCATCGTATTTTGTACATATACTGTATATATATATCAATAAATGTTTATTCAAATCTAAATATGCACAAATAAAAATGTTATATAATTGATGTAATGTGTCAAACTCTTCATTAAATGTTATTTGTCAACCACTCACATTCCCAAGTGCCAGGATATCCTGAACTTTATATCGTGCTGGTGTGGTGGACTTCCATCTGCTGGATTCACCTTCCAATAAGAGCAAGGTTCTCAGACTTATTGAATCTGTAGCTTCCTGTTCCTGTCGGATTCGGGTTTCTCACTCACTTTACACTAGTACTGGCCCTGACTGACTCACCCGAGTTAAATGATCCGATTCCGCATATTCACTGATGATTCATGAGTCCGAGGTCTAAATTAACCCGATTCTTATTTGTCCTATCGTTGCTACCGTGATTTTTTTTTTTTTTTTTATGAAACAATACAGAACATTATATATTATACATTAACATTCATGCAGTTATTAAACTGCATTAAGAGAAAAAAGCGGAGTCGGATCATGGACTGATTCAGCTGAGAATCGTACGTTTAGTCTCAGCACCCCCAAAATGCGTCAGCTTACATTCTTAAATGTCAATTTATAGGCAAAGCACTTTATGTATATTGTATTAAAGGCGCCTGAAAAGAGGGACTTTTATTTTGAAACTGCGAGCCGAGTAATGCTCTCGAGCGCATGTGCTATTAGTTGTGCTCCCGCTAGCTGCTGGGTGTCGCGTTTCTGCACAAATTGTTAAGCTCGTTAAAAGCCTGTTGGTTCCTTTATTGGCTGCAGAGGTGTAGATATTTAGTCATTGACCACAAAGTAAGTTATTTACTTATCTAGATATTTTGTTTGCCGTGGTTTGTGCTATTTGTTAGTTAACCTCCGTGATGTTAGCATGTCCAGACATATCCTGTGCTGTTGCATGTTAGTGATGGATAATAATATTTATCATGTTGCTGTTCATCCTATGTTGATATGTGGGTTTATTGTTATGTTTTCTGTTTTCCTAGTAATATTATGCTACTCCTTATTTAGTCATTATATACAACAATGTGAATGTCTATATGATAATGCCTGGTCTTTCCTTTATGTCATAGTTTATTAGAAGACTGCTTGATTGTGTTCATGTATATTCATTTTATTCATTATCTTTATTGTATTTGATTTCTTTCAGACTAATATATATATATATATAATATATATATATATATATATATATATATATATATATATATATATATATATTAGTCAAAATTAGTCAAAAATATATACCTCTACATGTGTATTCCTATGTACATCTCTGTACGCTGGTGGACTGAACAAGTTAATACACTGAATCAACCTGATCACCTGTCTCCTCATTATTAGTGCTCTGACCGGCACTCAGGGGGGTTCACTTATCCACCATACTAGACATTACAGTCCTTATCCTCCATAACATATATAGTTATACTTTTTGCACATTTTGCATTTTTGTTCACTGGTATGGTAAGTCTTGATTCTTTTTAATTTACACAAGGACATGTTTGTTGCCCCCGTCAGTGGGGGAACAAGCACACATTGCGTCCTGGGGCAAACATGAACGTTCGGTTGGTTACCCATCATGCAATAGTCAAAGATTTTCTGAAAACTTGCAATTACTATTACATACACGCCATAACATAACAGTACATAACTATACTCATTAAATTATTATAGCGTATAATCACCTGCATTCATCCCACCATTCAATTACTATAGGGTGAAAAAAATCCAGCACTATTTCCCAGCATGATTAGAGTTTGTCCTGGTTAAAGTCATGTCTTCGTTTATTTTAAAGGTTTGTTTCAGTTTAGTTAGTGTTATGTTAGTCTACGTGATTAGGTTAGTCTTCCCCATGTCTGTCTGCGTGAATAAAAGCTGTGCTTCTTGAAATCCTGCGTATGGGTCTGTCTCCATGGCCTACCGGCGCATGCACTACCACGGAGATCCGGGTTCGAGCCCCGCACAGGGCGGCGGCGCCCGGATGTGACAAATTTACAGCTTCCAGCAGTATCCACAAGCACAGGTAATAGATAAAATAAGAAGGAATATAACAAAAAAACAACAACTAAATACCTGATATTAAGTGTGCAAAAAATACTAAATACAGAGATTTAAGGAATAAATACAAAGATTTAAGGAATACAAGATAAGTAACGTGCCAAAAAACAAGAGTTTAAAGATACAGACCTAGTGAGGTGATGTGCAAAATCTGCGTGTTTGAGTCCTGTGCAAATCTCAGTGTATTGAAGAGTTCTGTGCAAACCAGAGTGTATTTTGCATAGTGTGTAGTTGTGCAGTCCAGGACAGAGAGTAGTGTCAACACTGACTTTTCAGGACAGAGAGTAGTGTCAGTACTGACTTTTCAGGACAGAGAGTAGTGTCAGTACTGACTTTTCAGGACAGAGAGAAGTGTCAGTACTGACTTTTCAGGACAGAGAGTAGTGTCAGTACTGACTTATCAGGACAGAGAGAAGTGTCAGTACTGACTTTTCAGGACAGAGAGAAGTGTCAGTACTGACTTTTCAGGACAGAGAGTAGTGTCAGTACTGACTTTTCAGGACAGAGAGTAGTGTCAGTACTGACTTTTCAGGACAGAGAGTAGTGTCAACACTGACTTTTCAGGACAGAGAGTAGTGTCAGTACTGACTTTTCAGGACAGAGAGTAGTGTCAGTACTGACTTTTCAGGACAGAGAGTAGTGTCAGTACTGACTTATCAGGACAGAGAGTAGTGTCAGTACTGACTTTTCAGGACAGAGAGTAGTGACAGTACTGACTTTTCAGGACAGAGAGTAGTGTCAGTACTGACTTTTCAGGACAGAGAGTAGTGTCAGTACTGACTTATCAGGACAGAGAGAAGTGTCAGTACTGACTTTTCAGGACAGAGAGTAGTGACAGTACTGACTTTTCAGGACAGAGAGTAGTGTCAGTACTGACTTATCAGGACAGAGTGTAGTGTCAGCACTGACTTTTCAGGACAGAGAGAAGTGTCAGCACTGACTTTTCAGGACAGAGAATAGTGTCAGCACTGACTTTTCCCAAGTGGAATTAAAGAGTCGCATGGCATGAGGGAGGAACGATCTCCTCAGTCTGTCAGTGGAGCAGGGCAGTGACAGCAACCTGTCACTGAAGCTGCTCCTCTGTCTGGAGATGATGCTGTAGAGTGGATGAAGTGTCCAACTGTCCACCTCATCTGTCCTCTGATATGAAAACGACTGAGTTATGATCATACTGAGTCTAACATTAAACTAGTATCCAGCGTCTGCTTGTCATACATTGCTGACAGAAAATGCACAGTTTAAAGGCAACTCGTTTTATTGGTACACAGAATGTTCATGAAAGTATGATAATCCTGACCTGATTTACTGAATCAACCAACTCACATCTCCATTCTTTCTTTTCATCCATGATGACATTTAAATCATCTTTTGCTGTTTCTGGCGTTTCATCACTGACTGTCCCACAACCTCGATCCCTGTTACACAAGATACGTCCAAAAGATGAAGGAGAGGAGGAAGCGCTGGAGGAAATCAAATTACAGAAACTCTTGTGCACATCACCATGTACTTGTGTTCTTCTCAAAGTATGAAGTTTCAGGTTCTAATTTCAGATTTGGAAATTTGAGGTAGATAAATAGGCTAGAACTGGAGGAAGGTGGTGATGAATAGATGATGTCTACAGATATCTAGAATTGACTAGATGACTAGGAAGAACATAAATGTGACTCGTAGTATATTTTAAGAAAAGCTAAATTTCTAAAAGTATTAAAAGCTTTTGAATTGATCAGAGATGCCATCATGGTTGACATGTTGGAGATCAAATGCTAAAAAAGATCACCGGACTCAACCTGAGATCTTCTGGAGATGAGATGATGCTTCTTCTAGGTCGAGCCACGTGAAAGCCACTCTCCCAGAGCAGTAATGGCTACGAGTGTGTTTCTCTTTCTTAATTACACACACACACACGTGTTCTCTGATTAAGGCTCTGGGTTGTTGAGTGAAAGATTGGGGTTCAAGCCCCAGCACTGCCAAGCTTCCACTGTTGGGCCCTTGAGCAAGGCCCCCAACCCACCCAGGGGCACTGTATCATGGCTGACCCTGCGCTCTGACCCCAACCTCCAAGGATGGGATACACAAAGAAGGAATTTCACTGTGCAGTAATGTATATATGACAAATAAAGACAACTTAATACAGGGTGAATAGAAATCACACAGACAACACAATTGTTCATGAAGAGGTCAGTCTTTAGACGTCGATGAAGACTGTGAGGGACATGGACATCTTGAGGAAGTTGATTCCACGTCCTACAGAGGACACCAGAACTGGTGCACGCCTTCCTTGAACCCCTGAGAGATAATGGGACCAGTCGAGTAGTGCTGGAGGATCAGCTGGTCTGTTTGTGGCATCTTCATCAGCATTTAGAGATAAATGTGTGTGTGTTTTCATGTTGGGGTGTATGGCCATGAACATGCAGATAAAGTGACAAAACAACATGTGAAATAAACAAGAAGGAATTATGTTGCAAGTATAAGTGCGCAGAAACAAAAGAAAATGGCAGGAGATGTTGGATAAAGTAAAAAAACACGAAGATATCACCAAAAGCAAGTGGAAGATAACTGTAAATGATGATAGGAAAGTGGGTACACACACACACTAGACCAAGTATTTCATCACTCCAACATGCGTAACCACCATGCAATACAGGTGACGGCTATGGCTTCAAATCCCCGCCATATGTATCGTACTCGTAAAAAATATCGTGCTCGTAAAAATATATAAAACACGTGAATCACAAGGATGCTAGTTTGTTCTTTCCAGCATGCCAGTGTTTGTTGTTCCAAAAATCACGCGTGGAGTTTTATGCAGATTAGGGGCGGGATAAAAGTCCCCATTGGTCCGCGGCTGCTCGGGCTCGCCCGTAACGCAAATCGGCGGACAGGAAAACGCGTGACAGATCGACGCCCTCTTTTTCAACGAGTTGCCAAGAGTGGCGCGGCGTCGCGAGCGAGGAGTTTGGCGCGTGCACGCTGAGCAGAGAGCGGCGGAGAGTTTTTTTGCTGCTGTCCGCAAGGTTACCGAAGTGCAGCCAAAGAAAGAAAGAAAGAAAGAAAGAAGGAGGAGGGGGAACAGGAGAGAAACTCCACACAGGATGTTCAGTATGCATTTGTCTCGTTTTTACCGTCGAGGTTTAACGGGTTTAGTTTAAAAAGTCGCGTTTGGAACTGAACCGATTAGGCTCTCTGCTCCTCTCGCGGTAATTCCGGCTATTTAATTGGGACGCATCCGGACGCAGCTCGAGAGATCCAGGAGTCTCTGCGGTTTCTGCAGTTCCCTCACTGTCAAGGGGGCAATGAGCATTCCTGTCTTTTTGCATTGACAACGAAATGGGGTGAGTGAAGTGTGTAGTGTGTGTGTGTGTGTGTGTACTAGTGCCTCAGGCGGGAGAAAATCTGTATCTAGGCAGATTGTTGCTGTACAGTATTCGTCTTCTAAAAATTACAGTCACTGTGCCAAAGTGCAGTTTTTGCTTCTTAGGGTGCAGGTGTGTGTGTGTGTGTGTGAGAAAGAGAGAGACCTTTAGCTTTATTCACTAAAGGATGCACAATGCGTCAAGGATATCCCTGTATGGACATATCGATACTATTTGTTTTTGTTTTATTCAACCACTTTTATTCAAAATTTTGTTTTATTCAGCACTTTGTCTGACACTTGTTGACGTGCTGTTGCAGTTGTAATATGTTTTTTTTTTTAATGAGAATCAATAATAATAATAATAATAATAATAATAATAATAATAATAAATCTCAGACAAAATAATGCAAGCTGCTCTTTAACCCTGTCCCCATGTCAAAAAATTCCCTTCAATTGCAATTGTCAAGAGGCAGCTTTACAGAAATCAGGGTGCAGGTTTAGATCCCAGTGAGAGGAGACAGTGGCGAGGAAAAACCTTACTGAAATGACGTGTGGAAGAAACCTTGAGTGGAACCAGACTCCTGTAGAATCCTCACTCATCTTCAACACTATACTATAAAGACAAACGGTTCACAAAGTGCATTGAAAGGATGAAAGGATGTTTCCCCAAAACCTGGGGAAGTCGTTCAGCCTAATCGCTCTTTTAACATACTGTAGGTGGTTAATGTGATTGATGAGGTATTATAGCTGGCATGAAAGTGCAGCAATTAAAAGGGAGACATGCTGTTGAATTATTACAGTGGAGTGGCAGACACATTTGAAACATAGCTTGTATGTTACAGCTATACTTGAGTACAAAGGCTGATTTGCTTTAGTGGATTATATCTATCACACACATGATATACTATCTCTCTCTCTCTCTCTCTCTCTCTCTCTCTCTCTCTCTCTCTCTCTCTCTCATATATATATATATATATATATATATACACACACACACACACTGTCTTTATGCAGTGCTTCAGTCAGGCTTGTCTTTCTGCTTTCTAGCAGCACTGTAAGCAGTTTTATCAAGAGGCTGTTTGCTTAGTAAAATTTGGCAGTAATTGCTTCATTAGGAATGTATATCTGGCAATAAGTCAGTGAAATTTGTAGGCAGTCAAAGCAAAACTTGTCTCGATGGCTACCTCAACACACACACACAGGATGTACACACTTACACATGTGCACTTTTTTGTGTAGTAAGCATAGTTCTCTTTACTGTTTGCTTGTGGGTGAAAGTGCATATCGATGTATTGTGTGTGAAAGTGCATATCGATGTATTTATGTGAATGTGTGTGTTTTATATTATCTGTATTTTCTTCTTGAGTTTCTGAGAAACGCTGTAGTCAGGTAACATCTCTGGAACTAGTGGAAACAAAGAATTTCTAACTAGTTGTCTCATTGACTATTTAGGCTTTTCTTTACTCTCTAAATACTCAGACTTTTGGAACCCGGAAGCTGGAACTGTCTGTTTTGTGATACTGGCTTATGAACTGGAAGTATTGGAACTCAGGGACAGGCCTAAAAGCACTGCTTGTTGCATACTGTATATAATAGACTCGGTTTGTTCATGCTGTTTGTGCCATGAAAAAGCAAATGTTTGCTATTTTATCCTGCACAATGTTCTCAAAAACGTGTCTAGTTTTTAGGCTGTGTGTGTGTGTGCATCGAACAGGTATAACATTATGACCATCTGCCTAATACTGTGTTGGTCCCCCTTTTGCTGCCAAAACACCTTTGAATCAGAACCAGCATTAACTTCTTCAGTCTGTTGGATTGGACCACACGGACCAGCCTTCGATCCTTACATGCATCAGTGAGCCTTGGCCATCCATGACCCTGTCGCCAGTTCACCACTGTTCCTTCCTTGGACCACTTTTTGATAGATACTGACCACTGCAGACCAGGAACACTCCACAAGAGCTGCAGTTTTGGAGATCAAATCTTGCTCAAATCCTTGCGCTTACCCATTTTTCTTGCTGCTCACACATCAACTTTGAGGACAAAATGTTCACTTGCTGTCTAATATATCCCACCCACTAACAGGTGCCATGATGAAATAATCAGTGTTATTTACTTCCTCTCCCAGTGGTCATAATGTTATGCCTGATTATATGTCATTCACTTTCTTAAATACATAATCTTGTTCTGGTGTTCTGTCATTTTCTGTTTCTCACTTAGGGAGCAACCCATTTTCAGTACCCAAGCGCACATGTTCCAGATCGAACCAGCTACTAAGTGCAACTGGATCCCAGCCAGCAAGCATGCAGTTACCGTCTCTTTCTTCTACGATGCCAATCGGCATGCCTACCGCATCATCAGTGTGGGAGGCACCAAGGTGAGCCAGTCGTCCCTTTTTATTAATGTTGGAGCTGCTTCTCACCTGGATGTTAGATCAAGGTAGATGAAGCTGTCTCATTACCCTAGTACAGCAAAAAAAATTTTGACTTTAACATTTGTTTCTCCAGTGTATTTATACAGCACCAGAACATGGCTGAAAATGATTGGATTAAATCATCTTTAACAATTGTTTAGATTAGAAAAGGTTTCTATAAAAGAAGATTTCTATCAAAAACACTATCAGATTTCACCTTCAGTAAAGCAGCACAGAAAGTGGAGTTTTTGATGAGGGATTTAGCTGCCCATTTTAGCCAGTGTGGATAATCGATGTCTGTTGATAGAGTGAATCTCCAGGCTTCTCTGGCTGGAGGAGCAGCGTTCCGGGGAGGAGGATCTTGAGAGATGGAAGTGTTGATCAATGAGGAAAGGCAGAGATCACCTCTAGAATGCAGATTGTGCTTTTTGTGCAGTGTGGATGTCTAAAGTATTGAGTCACGTTTTTTTTAAGTACTGGAGAAGTGAATGGACAGTGATTAGGAGAATATTAGTTTAGTTGGGAGGTTTGTTTTGATTTTGTATGATCTATAAGACAGGCAGATTGTGAAGATTCTCAGTTATCTGGAAGTTGAGTCATGTCAACTGGACTTCGTTCTAGTTAGATTGAAACGTTTCACTGCTCATCCGAGCAGCTTAGCTGACTCAGTTTCCGGATATAAGACATAAAGTGACTCAATTTCCAGATATAAGACAAATACACCAATTTTTAAACATTCTATCTGGGTATGTTGGTGCAGTTAGAATACATTCATTAATTCATTCACTCATTTTTAAGACACTCTTCATAAGACGTCTGTCATTCACACTCATTCACACCTAGGCGAATTTTATTACACTCAATCCACCTACTGTCATGTGTTTAGATAGATGGATCTCTGAAAACCTGGAGGAAGCTTACACAGACACAGGCGGAAGATACGAAGCTCCACACAGACGGTAACCTGAGGTCAGGATTGAACAGTGAGGCAGTAGTATGCCATCAGGATGCCCTGAGTGCATTCACAGAGATAAATATCCAGTTACGTACTGCTTCATGGTTGGAAATGGGTCATTTATGAACTAGATCAACTGAAGACTGAAAATAAGGACAGCTTTATTACACACAAGGAATTATGGATGATCAATATGTTTAAATGAACTTAAATATAGGTCACAGAATTTAGTACACTGTAATTTTTTTTACCTTGTTCTCATAGAGTCCAGAGTGGTCAGTAACTGAGTTTTTATTTTCCCCCCTCAACCCCACCCCTACAAAGCTTTAGCTAGTCATATAATAACAGCTTACTGAAGTGCATTACAGCTCTGCGCTCCCTACACTGCCGAACATGTGGGGATGCACCTTAAATGAATCGAGAGGAAACTCAGGGGGGGAGTAGAAGGCCAGTTCAATCACTAAAGCTTAACCCAACAGAGCAGCATTTCACCTCCTGAGGAGATACCTGCCATCAATGCTTATAAGTGGCTCAAGTCACAATGAATATTTCACCATTGTCTGTAATCTGCCAAAACTCAGAGCTGCTCTCTGTCTCTGCAGGCTATCATCAACAGCACCATCACACCCAACATGACATTCATCCCAGAAGTCGGTGGCAGTGGCAATTTGACAATTTGTCCAAAGCTAACTCTATACATTAATATAATACTATGTAATTCACATCAGTGTGCTATTTTTTTATTACACTTTTCTGAGCGCTTTAAGGAGGTCAAAATAGCTGCTCGGCTAGCTAGAGAGAAATCGCAAGACAAGATGCAATTACTCTGTAGTATATGTTCGAAGACTTATATGACTTAAAACATATATGCGATCACTCTGCACTAATTCTCAACATGCTTTTATAATACTCTCATATAAAAAAGGTTATTTTATATTTTTGGTTCTTTGCTAATGGCTTAACTTGCTATGCATTCAAAATATAATATTCTTCTGAATCATTTTTGATAGACACATGATCCACACAGGCATGTGGAAAGACAGAGATATTGAGCATTATAAAGTGGAAAAATAAAGACTCAGATATCTTTTATGTTCAAATGAGGAGTGAAAACTACAGCTCATATCTGAAATGTAGGCTTTGTTTTTAAGACACTTAGCTAGCTAATTAGCTTGTTATGTATCATTATATTACATCCCCTTTTTTGCATAGTTAATTATGTTTCCAAGTAACCAAAATATAGACCTGGGCAGCACACTGGAGCTCTCTCTTCTGCAGTGCACTAGCTTATAATTTGTCCACCTCTGAGGTTTAACTCAGTGGCTATATGATAAACAGAGAATTTTGTATCTATATTGCCAAAAGCTTTGGGATGTCTGCCTTTACATGCACATTAATTTAATATGGAGTTGGCCTTCCCTTTTCAGCTTCAACTCATCTGGGAAGGCTTTCCACAAAGTTTAGGAGTGTGTTTATGGGAACGTTTGACCATTCTTCTAGAAGCGCAACTGATGTTGGACGAGAAGGCCTGGCTCACAGTCTCCGCTCTAATTCATCCCAAAGGTGTTCTGTCGGGTTGAGGTCAGGACTGGGTCAGGCCAGTCAAATTCCTCCACACCAAACTCGCTCATCCATGTCTTTACGGACCTTGCTTTGTGCACTGGTGTGCAGTCATGTTGGAACATCCCCAAACTGTTCCCACAAAATTGGGAACATGAAATTGTCCAAAATGTCTTGGTACACTGAAGCATTAAGAGTTCCTTTCATTGGAACTAAGGGGCCAAGTCCAACCCCTGAAAAACAACACCTGAATTCAATGATTTGGGTGTACCAAAACATTTGCCAATAGAGTGTATTTGCTTCCAGTCGCCAACTTAGAAACTCCTCACAGTCCAAAGCAATAGAATAATGCTCATATTCATTATAATTTTTTTTCAGGAGAGACATTTTCCTCTGCTCATATCCCAAGATTTGGTACAAACTCCTAGAGTGAGGCTGAAAAAGATGGGTGTGCTTCCACGCATGTCATTTGCAAACAGAAAGAAAAGAAAGTAGGTGGATGTTATATGATTAGAAGAGATGTTAACACACTCCTTCATTGTTTCCAGAGAAGAATAACCTGTCATTTATCGAGACATCGGCTCTGGATTCAACCAACGTAGAGGAGGCGTTCAAGAACATTCTAACAGGTACATCATGTCAAACACAATACTCTGCCATGCCAGGATATTATTCACACTCCCAAATATATATGTGTGTGTGTGTGTGTGTGTGTGCATGAGTGATTCTGGTTTATTTGGAATGGAAATTGAATTGTCTTGTGACGGCAGTGTGATGCAATATACATCCTGGTTTAATCAGTCAAGCATGCACAGGTCAATGTGCCATTCTAGCGCATGAGGCTTCAGACCAGTATGGTTTTCAGGTTGTAATAAAATGGTAACAAATCACATGTCATAAATCACAGTTTATGACAGGTTTCAAGTGCTGCTGTGCAGAAAATCAGAGCAACTCAAAAGATTAGATGTAGTTATGAGCTATGTACAAATTTAATACTTGAATGTGAAAGTCTTGATAAAACAGTGTACATATGGTATGTTCAAGTAGCAGCTACTTATCTAGGATCAGGAGGATTTATCAGGATCAGGATATATCTGGATGTGATTCAGACATAAGCATCACGAGGAAACCTTGATATAAAGGTGGATTTTGTGATATCCAGCTCGTAGACTCATAGACTGATTCTGAAAATCCAAAGAACATTAATTTGTTCAGTGTTCTGATCAGGGAAACATTTCTGGGATGTTCACTGACTAGGCATAACATTATGACCGCCTGTCCAATATTGTGTTGGTCCAGCTTTTACTGCCAAAAAACCCTGACCCATCATGCACTGTGTATTCTGACACCTTTCTATCAGAACCAGCATTAACTTCTTCAGCAATTTGAGCAACAGTAGCTCGTCTGTTGGATCGGACACACAGGCCAGCCTTCACTCCCCACGTGCCTCAGTGAGCCTTGGCTGTCCATGACCCTGTCACTGGTTCACCACTGTTCCTTCCTTGGACCACTTTTGATAGATACTGACCACTGCAGACCGGGAACACCCCACAAGAGCTGCAGTTTTGGAGATGCTCTGATCCAGTCATCTAGCCATCACAATTTGGCCCTTGTCAAACGCTCAAATCCTCATGTTTGTCCATTTTTCCTGCTTCTAACACATCAACTTTGAGGACAAAATGTTCACTTGCTGCCTAATATATCCCACCCACTAACAGGTGCCATGATGAGGAGATAATCAGTGTTATTCACTTCACCTGTCATTGCTCATAAGGTTGTGCCTGATCTGTGTATTAAAGTGCTGAGTGGCCTTTAGAGGTGTCACTTTGAAGATTATACAGGTATTCATCTTCAAGCATGTTATTCAGTAACTTCTATAACTAAGGTGAAACAAAAAGGAAAGATTTGTAGCTGGAACAGATGCTAAGGGATTAAAATACCTGTCATACCATGTGTAAGGTTAAACTATGAAAATTGATCACCAGGTTGTTTCATTTTCTGAGTGTGTGGCTTCTGCAGAACTGAAATACAGTCTCCTGTTACAGCAACAGGTTCTATGTTTATGTTAATTAAATTGCCTTTTCTTCTTAACTGTGGCTTAAACTACTGCCACCAGTTCCCTGAAACAAGTCAATTCCAGCAGATGACCAAATGAACCCAGTAGAGGTTTAAGTATGATAATATTGAGCGCCTCTGCTCTGTCTTGCAGAGATCTATCACATCGTATCACAGAAGCAGATCGCCGTTCGATCAGCTAATGATGAGTCTCCAGGGAACAACGTAGTGGACATCAGCGTGCCGCCCACCACGGACGGGCAAAAGGGCAGCAAACTGCAGTGCTGCCAAAACCTGTAACCATGACTACCAACCATCACCCCCAACCCCACCGAACCTTCACCACACTCCGCACTACACTCATCTCCCGTTTCCTCTCTGTGTCGTGCCGCTGAGGTTTGATTTATTTGTGTAATATATATTTTTCCATTTGATAGCTTCTCAACTCACGTATGCACACATACCGAGACACATATTTCTGACATGAAATAAAATTCTACAGTACAAACTCTGGTGATGTCGGTTTGCTTAATGTGGTGGAAATAATGGCCTTCTTACTGAACCAATGAGCTGAAGAAATCTAGTGGGCCTTAAGAAGATTAAAATCATTGTGCTAGAGCAGAGATGCCCAAGCTATCTGTACATACTAGCCATACTATCTCAGAAAAGAGAGGGGGGGTGCCTTTGACACAGATCGTCATTTCTAATTTAACACAAAATTTTTGTTTGTTTTATTGTTGAGCTACGAAAGAGTAAACTGAAATAAAATGTAAATGAATCTGATTTTTTTTTTTACGTACATGCGCAATTCAAGGTGCAGCGCCACGTGCTTTGCAACAATCAATCAACGAGCTGCTTGCCAAACTTCAATTCGAGCAGAGCGTGCTGCTACGTCCTTCATCAGCACAAGAAAGTGCCACGCGGGTCAGTTATCAGATTTCTGCTCTACTTGCTAAACGTGGAAGAGCATTCGCTACTGGAGAATTCGTCAAAGAATGTCTTGAAATGAATTCATGAATTAAAGTGGGAGAAGATGGCTGGCATTACAACTGATGAAGCGTTGGCAATGGTAGAGAGGAAATCTGGCCTTGCTACTTTGGCGTTTCAGAAAGTCAGTGAATGTGGACTTTTGGACTTTACCAATAAAACTGCATTAGTTAATCAGAATAAAGTTGTTTTCTATTTACTTTTAAATATTATGAAATAAATGAGGGGAACCCATGGCAACTTTTAATGTAATATACACTGAACAAAATTATAAACAAAACACTTGTTTTTGCCCCCATTTTTCATGAGCTGAACTCAAAGATCTAAGACTTTTTCTGTGTACACAAAAGGCCTTTTTCTCTCAAATATTTTTCACACATCTGTCTAAATCTGTGTTAGTGAGCACTTCACCTTTGCCGAGATAATTCATCCACCTCACAGGTATGGCATATCAAGATGCTGATTAGACAGCATGATTATTGCACAGGTGTGCCTTAGGCTGGCCACAATAAAAGGCCACTCTCAGATGTGCAGTTTTATCACACAGCACAATGCCACAGTTGTCGCAAGTCTTGAGGGAGCATGCAATTGGCATGATGACTGCAGGAATGTCCACCAGAGCTGTTGCCCGTGAATTGAATGTTCATTTCTCTACCATAAGCTGTCTCCAAAGGCATTTCAGAGAATTTGGCAGTATATCCAACCGGCCTCGCAACCGCAGACCACGTGTAACCACACCAGCCCAGGACCTCCACATCCAGCATCTTCACCTCCAAGATCGTCTGAGACCAGCCAGAGGTGCAATTATGCTGTTCAGAGTCTTTAAACAAAGAAAAATAGGAATTTTTAAGGGAAAATGTCTGTCTCACTGCACTGTGTGAAATAAGAGTCTACTGAGACTGGATCCAGTTACTGTCCTTTTAAACATGTCGCTAACATGAAGAAATCTATTTCAGGATACATTGAGTAGACCCTTTTTGTTACTTGGTGCTGAGTGTCTTCTTAAACAACCTTGAATTAATGTGAAAGAAGGTTGTACAACGTTGTTCCCTTTACTTTGTACTTGAATGTTTCATCACGCAAGCTGTTTTTTTCTCTTTGCAAATCAGTATGCTGACCAGAAACCATTAGTCATGAGCAGAAATCTGCACATCACATTGGACTAACAGGAAATGTGACTGAATGAATCAGTGAACAAATCTGAATGATTATTTTGACACTCTGATATTTCAGCTCTAACAGATAGTTCACTCTGAGGCAAAGCAGGGCAGATGTGGAGAAGCTCTTCACCTTTAACCAAAGCAGCTGTTGCATTAAACTTTATGTAGCTATAATAATGCATGCAGTGATGCTGAACTCTTCTCAGCATGAACAGAAATAAAAACACTCGGACATGTGGGGAAGTAGAAATGTTTCTCCTGGTTGGTGAATCTGTTGGTTCAAGTAGTGAGAGAAGACGAGTCAGAGACTGGAAAAGAAACAGAGGAACCAAAAATAGAAAGATTTATTTGGGGAATCAGAGTGAATACTGACTCTAGACTCCATACTTCTATTTCATACTTCAGTGATTTCTTTAGAATTTCTCCCTCTGATCATGGTGCCACGTTCAACAACCAGCTTTCTTTGTAAGGCTATGGCTGAAAACACGTGTTTGTTTGTTTGTTTGTTTGTTCATTCATTCATACAATAGAGACAATGGAGACTTGGTTGTCTGTTTTGAACTGCATTATTATTTTACAATTAATAAAAATAAATAATGAATGAAAGCTGAGTTTTCCCCTGCAGGTCAGCGGCGGTCCTCTGCAGCCTGATGTTCAACCGTTTATGCAACTCCTTCTAATGCACTTTTCATCACTCATAACCTCCAGTGGATTCTCTCTCTCAGTCGCTTTAACCCGTATGAGACATGCCAGTGGTGTTATTCTGAGTGTGAGCTTCTTTAAGGTTTCTTCAAACTCCAGTTCTTTCTTTTGTGATTTCTTCAGCTCTCTCGCCGTGCAGGCTTTTTCACACACCAGCATTCTTTTCAGATCTGTGACCGAAAAATACATTTCTGTAAGCATCATTTCATAAATTAGAGACACTGAACACATATCTTTGCAGTAAAAAGTAAACTGTTGACTTACTGTCAGAGCGAAGCTTCATCTCCATTTCACTGGCCTCCTTTTTGGTGTTATCTAGACTGCGCTGCAGTTGCTCTACTTCAGCTTTGTGATTCGGCTGCCCCTGCAGGTCATTTAATGCAAGCTCTAGCCGGTTGTTCAAGCCTTTAAGCAAGAGATTCATGTTCCTCATCTTTTTCTCACACTCTTCCTTACTCTCAGCCTCCTTTTGTTTTTCTTTTTCTGCCTCCTCAACTCGTGCCTCACATGCCATCAGCATTTCCCAGAGTGCACGGTTCTGCTCTTCTGTGGCGCTGAGCTGCTGCTGAGAGGAGCTGAGCTCCAACTGGAGGGACTGGACCTTGTTCTCAGAGGTGCACAGTTTCTCTTGGAGCTCCGTGCTGAACATCAGCTTCTCCTCCTGTAGAGACTGATGAGGTGTTTTCTTCAGCTCTCTCCTTATGAAGGCTTGTTCATCCATAAGCTCTATTTGGAGTTCTATGACTGAAAAACACATTTATGTAAACATCATTTCATAAATTAGAGACACTGAACACATATCTTTTCAGTAAAAAGTAAATTGTTGACTTACTCTCAGTGTGAAGCTTCATATCCATTTCTGTGGCCTCTGATTTGGCTTCATCCAGACTGTGCTGCAGCTACACTACTTCAGCCTTGTGATTGGCTGTGGCTTTCTCTACATATCCCATCAGATGCTCCTGTCTCTCCAGGGAGACTTTCAGCTGCCCCTGCAGGTCGTCTAGCCGGTTGTTCATGCCTTCAAACAGGAGTTCCATATTCCTTATCTTCCGCTCACACTCTTTCCTACTTTCTGCCTCCTTCTGTTTTTCTTTTTCTGCCTCGTGGACTCATACCTCACATGCCTTCAGTATTTCCCGGAGCATACGGTTCTGCTCCTCTGTGGCACTCAGCTGCTGCTGAAGGGTGTGAATGAGATCCATAGATCTTAGCTCCTTCACTTCTCCAACCCTCTGCAGCTCTTTGTGCTTCAGATGCTCTGAAAGGTGCTGGAGATGGTATGACTCTGTCAATACATTCTCCATTAAAGGCTAGAGAAAGAGAGAGAGAGAGAGAGATTGGTAAAGCTAACCATGACACAAGTCAAGACAAGAATAAAACCTGTTTAAAGAAGGCCAAAGCTCAAGTAGCACACATGATTTAGTCAACAGATAAAACAAGTGATTTCAGATGCAAAGCCAGTGAGTGAATTTCCAGTGAACGTACCTTCAGCTTATTGGAGAGGATGTCCGGCAGGTCAACAAAGACTGCTGAGCAGTCAACTTCTCTACTGAGCTCATCCATGAGCATGCTGAAAGTAGAATTTACATCAGAATGTAGTTATGTTTCTATATTAAGGTGAATTAGGACTCATTTAAGGACAGCACACAAAGATGTAGAAATATAAAGAAGATTTGTTTCAAGTTGCAGACCAGAAGAAAGACACTTTCATATTCAGAGACCTCCTCTGCCTCAATAACAAATGATTACGAGCACGTCCTGTGATAATCATAATGGCCATTTTCTTTCATATGAATCTAATGTTAGCTCGTAGCAATGAATTTTATTATGTATGTGAATAAATCTGTTATTATATTAATTATGTCGTGTATGGCTATACAACAACACAATAACCCAATAGCTCAACTTTTATTGCTGATATTTGACCGGTCACCAAGTAACATTTCCATTTCATAGCTTTTTTATGTAAAGTAGAACAAGATTACTGCACAAATACTGTAATGGCCCATCACACACCAAAGCATAAGTTACTAAACACTGAAATATTGACTGAATTTGAACTTTTTTTCCTCTGAATCTGTAGAGCAGCAAGTTTCTGTTAAAGTCAATCTGTTTAGATCCTCGCTGGTCATTTGTTTAAAACTGATTCCCAGGACACAGGAGTGTCCAGCACACAGGAGTTATTCTGTATGAGTTACCGAGTCAGGCTGTCCCGCTGTAGTGCTTCATATTTTCTTCTGCAGTGATGTATATATTTATATAAATTAAAATATATAATTTTTTTAAGCACTTTATGTAGGAAACAATTTACAAGCCACAGCCCCTGTCTTTATATGAGTCCTTTATCTTGTGTAGTGTCCATACACAAATACCCGTACCTGTTACTATCTTAACTATAACATAAATCTTAGCAGGAAAACATAATTGATCTGAAGTCCTGCTATTTTACAGCCCCATGTTCCCCTTGTGCTCCTTGATTTAGAATAATGTTTGACATGTGGATCATGATCATTTCTCAGACCTTGTATCAAAAGGCATGTGTGAGTAGAGTGACAGATTCTTCTCACATAAAATAAATAGTTCATTACAAAAAATGACAACATTAAAGCTAGGATAAATGTGGTATTTTTTTAACCTTAGTACTTTAGGATACTTTTGTACTTTAACTCAAGTAGAAATTCAAATTAAGGACTTTTACAGGAGTAAAATTTGAAATAGGGTATCTCTACTTTCACTTCAGTACAGGAGATGTGCACTTTGCCCTCCACTGTCTCTCTGAATTAAAGCGGAGACTGTGATCCATTCCAAAACTGGGACATCTGCCTTTACATGCACATGAATGTAATATGGAGTTGGCCCGCCCTTTGCAGCTATAACAGCTTCAACTCTATTGGGAAGGCTTTCCACAAAGTTTAGGAGTGTGTTTATGGGAATTTTTGACCATTCCTCTAGAAGCACATTTGGGGGATCAGGCACTGATGTTGGATGAGAAGGCCTGGATCACAGTCTCTGCTCAAAGGTGTTCTATCAGGTTGAGGTCAGGACTCTGTGCAGGCCAGTCAAGTTCCTCCACACCAAACTCGCTCATCATTGCCTTTATTGACCTTGCTTTTTTCACTGGTGTGCATTTATGTTGGAACAGGAAGGGGTCATCCCCAACCTGTTCCCACAAAGTTGGGAGCATGAAATTGTCTAAAATGTCTTGGTAAGCTGAAGCATTAAGAGTTCCTTTCACTGGAAATAAGGGGCCAAATCCAAGCCCTGAAAAACAACACCTGAACTTTTGGCAATATAGTGTAGCACTGAGACTTAAATTTATTGTATATTTAAGATTGCCAGGAAAGGAAAGTCATCTGAAAACAAAAGTTGTTTATTTTTCTCAAAAAGACCTCAAGAACCTCGAAGGTGGAGGCGAGGTCAACTTGGCAAAAAAAGAAAGGCTAGAACATGGCCAGAGTACAGCTCTAGTTTCAAAATACACAAAATACTGGCCAATCTTTCAATCTTTTCAATCAGTCAAAGACGCTTAACACATAAGACTGAGCGCATGATACTGGCGCCCTCTGGTGGCTAAAGGCGGCATAACCGTTTAACCTCAGGCTGAGCTTTTACAGTACCACGTTATTGCGCCTCTAAAATGACTGACAGTCTTTCCGTCTGGTAACAACTGAAGGTTAATGTTCAGCATGTCTTTTTTATGTTCTCTACTGTTACAGCAGAGGACAAAATTTTACACCCCGGGCATAAAGATTCAGAATTTTAATTTATAAAACAAGCCATACATACAGTTGAAACCAGATATTTACATACACTTCAGAAAAAAACACAAAAACTTTTTTTTCTTTACTGTCAAACATTAAATCAGAGTAAACTTTTTATGTTTTAGATCAATAAATATTAACATATTTTTTGCATTTGTTATATGTCAGACTCGAGCGAGGGAGAATTTTTATGTATTGTTTTTATCACTTTCATCAAAGTCAGAAGTATACATACACTAAGTTTATTGTGTCTTTAAACAAAAAGAAAACTCCAGATGATTCCATTCTGAGCTTAAGAAGCTTCTGATAGGTTAACTGATTCCATTTGAGTTAATTGGTGGCACACCTGTGGATGCATATAAAGGCACACCTCATACACAGAGCCTCTTTCTTTGACATCATGGGAAAATCAAGAGAAATCAACCAAGACTTCAGGAAAAGAATTGTGGACAAGTGTGGCTCATCCTTAGGTGCAATTTCCAGATGCCTGAAGGTCCCACATTCATCTGTTCAGACAATAATACACATGTATAAAAAACATGGGAATGTACAACCATCATACCGCTCAGGAAGGAGACGGATTCTGAGTCCCAGAGAGGAACGTTTTTTGGTGTGAAATGTGCGAATCAACCCCAGGACAACAGCAAAAGACCTTGTGAAGATGCTGGCTGAAACTGGTAAGACAGTGTAATTATCCACAGTAAAACGAGTCCTGTACCACCATGAGCTGAAAGGTTACTCTGGAGGAGAAAGCCATTACTTCAAAACCACCATAAAAAAGCCAGACTACAGTTTGCAAATGCACATGGGGACAGAAATCTTAATTTCTGGAGACATGTCCTGTGGTCTGACGAAACAGAAATTGAACTGTTCGGCCATAATGATAAACGGTATATTTGGAGGAAAAAGGGCGAAGCTTTGAAGCCTCAGAACACCATCCCAACTGTGAAGTATGGGGGTGGTAGTATAATGTTGTGGGGCTGCTTTGCTGCAGAAGGGACTGGTGCACTTCACAAAATAGATGGCATCATGAGAAAAGAAAATTATGTGGATATATTGAAGCAACATCTGAAGACATCAGCCAGGAAGTTAAAGCTTGGGCACAAATGGGTCTTCCAAATGGACAATGACCCCAAGTATACCTCCAAATTAGTTACAAAGTGGCTTAAGGACAACAAAGTCAAGTTATTGGAGTGGCCATCACAAAGCCCTGATCTCAATCCCATAGAAAATTTGTGGGCGGCACTGAAAAGGCGAGTGCGAGCAAGAAGGCCTACAAACCTGACCCAGTTACACCAGTTCTGTCAGGAGGAGTGGGCCAAAATTCCAGCAAACTATTGTACAAAGCTTGTGGAAGGATACCCGAAACGTTTGGCCCAAGTGAAACAGTTTCGGGGCAATTCTACCAAATACTAAGGAAGTGTATGTAAATTTTTGACTGATGAAAGTAATAAAAAAAAATTCCATAAAATTCTCCCTCGCTCGATTCTGACATTTAACAAATGCAAAAAATATGTTAATATTTATTGATCTAAAACAGAAAAAGTTGACTCTGATTTAATGTTTGACAGTAAAGGAAAAAAATGTTTTTTTGTTTTTTTCTGAAGTGTATATAAATATCTGGTTTCAACTGTATTTACCTCATCACATGCACCAACCAGGCATAACATTATGACCACCTGCGCAATATTGTTTCAGCGCTTTCAAGTTATTTATACTTATTCTCATCGGTAGTGTCACAACTAAATGTAGAATATACATCCAAAATTAAACAGGGAATTAAATATCAAAAACATAGCTTCTTCATGTTCCTTCAGTTCCTCTCCCTTGACTGAATGATTTTGAATGTTTTCTGTTTCTTTGGTGTACTTTGTAAGCAGATACTGCCCATATCAACAATAAAAGTTTATTTTTCCCCCCTTTTTTGTGTGTGACATGGCCTGTAACAACAACACGATCGACAAAGATGAACACCCAATCTACAGAGATTGTTTCTGGTAGATCGAGAGATAGATGCTGTGTTTTACTTGAATGCTGAATGCCCCTGACCGACCTGAGGGGTAGGATGAATTAAAATTGAATCAAAGCGTATACGTTACAGAACATAAGAAACAAAAAACATAGTGCAAAAAGTCCTAGATGTTATACAAAATCATCCCTTGTGAGCAAGCCTGAGGCGACTGTGGCAAGGAAAAACTCCCTTAGATGGTATGAGGAAGAAACCTTAAGAGGAACCAGACTCAAAAGGAAACCACATCCTCATTTGGGTGACACCGGAGAGTGTGATTATAAATTATTCTAAACACCGGAGAGTGTCATATGAACAATGTCCTTTCTGTAGTCATGTACAGTCAGTTGTGTGATGCAGATACAGCATATGTAGAATGTTAGTGTGTATTAATTAGAAGGTTGTTGTCATCCTCGAAGTCCACATAGGGTCGGCAGCGTTGCTTTGATTATACCCAAATCCTCACGAAGCAGAATCCAAAGCTGGTCCATCTCTGGATGCCTCAGGGATCCTCGCAGGGTTGGCCTCTGTCTACTGGAGCTGGCACAATCTCCAGATGCCTCGGGATGGGTAGAAAAAGGCACAGGTGGAAGGGAATTAGCGTAGCTGCTGTTCATGATATTAGCAGCACTAGATGATAATGTGCATTTGATCAGATGTACTGGAGTACAAGGTTAGGAGATGAATTATGTGTATGCCAGGCTAAAGAGATCTATGTTTTAACTGGGAGACTGTGTCTAAACCCTGAACACTGTCAGGAAGGCTATTCCAAAGTTTAGGAGCTAAATACGAAAACGCTCTACCCCCTTTTGTTGACTTTGATATTCTGGGAACTACCAGAAGTCCAGAGTTTTGTGATCTTAAAGAGTGTGGTGGATTGTAACATATTAGACGACTGGTTAGATACGTGGGAGCTGAACCATTTAGAGCCTTGTACGTAAGTAGTGCTAGTCTGTAATCAATTCTAAACTTAACAGGTAGCCAGTGCAGGGATGATAATATTGGGGTTATATGTTCATATCTTGACCTGGTAAGTGGCTGCATTCTGGACTAACTGTAGCTTGTTTATTGAAGATGCAGGACAACCACCTAGTAATGCATTACAATAGTCCAGTCTGGAGGTCATGAATGCATGAACTAGCTTTTCTGCGTCAGATACAGATAAAATGTTTCTAAGGCAATATTTCTAAGGTGGAAGAAGGCTGTTTTTGTAATATTGGAAATATGATTTTTAAAGGACAAGTTGCTGTCTAATATTACGCCCAGGTCTTTCACCGTTGAGCTAGTAGTAATAGTACATCCTTTTAAATGCAAGCTGAATTGTGAGAGCTTCTGTGTACTGTTTTTTGGACCAATAAGTAATATCTCTGTCTTATCTGGATTTAGTAATAGAAAATTATCGGTCATCCAATTTTTTATATCTTTGACACACCGAGTTAATCTAGATAATGTAGATATTTCATCTGGTTTAGAAGAGACATATAAGTGGGTATCGTCAGCATAACAATGGAAACTAATCTTATGTCTTCTAATGATGTTACTCAAGGGAAGCATTTATATTGAAAAAAGCAGAGGTCCTAATACTGACCCTTGTGAGACCCCGTATTTCACTGGCATTACACCGGACAGTTCTTCATTTAGATCTGCAAAATGGTATCAGTCAGACAGGTAGGATCTAAACCAATTTAATGCCTGTCCCTGAATACCCATGTGATTTTGTAAGCGATCTACGAGGATATTATGATCTATAGTGTCGAATGCAGCACTAAGATCAAGTAAGACTAATATTAAGATGCAGCTTTGGTCCGAAGCTAAAAACAAGCCATTTGTGATTTTAACTAGCGCAGTTTCTGTACTATGATGGTGACTGAAAGATATTGTTTTCCTGTAAGAAGGAGCATAATTGAGCAGACACCACCTTTTCTAATATTTTAGATATGAACGAAAGGTTTGAAATCGGTCTGTAATTTGTTATTTCATTAGGGTCTAGTTTAGGTTTCTTAAGAAGAGGTTTAATGACTGCCAATTTGAGTGGTTTAGGGAAGAATTAATAATGTTTAGAAGAGACTCTCCAGCTGTATGTATCACTTCTTTTAGTAATCTAGTTGGAATTGGATCTAACAAGCATGTTGTTGATTTAGCCGTGCTGACAAGTTCATACAGCTCTTCCTGTCCTATACCTGTGAAGCACTGTAGCTCTAGATGTGGAGCTTTAGACTGGACTGGATCACAGGATGTTGTCAGAGGTTGAACTTCCATTATTTTGTTCCAGATACTATCAATTTTTTCAGTGAAGAAATTCATAAAGTCCTCACTACTAAACTGTGATGGAATACTCTCCCTGGATATCTGATGTTTTGTTAGTCTAGCCACTGTACTAAGTAAGAATCTGGGATTGTTTTGGTTTATTGCTATCAGTTTGCTCAGACACTCGGCCCTAGCAGCTTTTAGAGACTGTCTATAGCTGGACATACTGTCTTCATACACAATTCTAAAAACTTCTAATTTCGATTTGCTCCACTTCCCTCAAGGTTACGGGTTGCTCTCTTGAGGGCGTGAGTATGACTATTGTACCATGGTGCAGGTGTTTAATCTCTGACCTTTTTTAATCGGATGGGGCAACAGTGCCTAGAGTGCTGGTAAAAATAGTGCCTGTGCTTTTAGTAACTTCATCTAGATCATCTGCATTTAGGGGTCTAGTAAGAAGTTGAGACAGTTCCAGCAGGTCACTTGTGAATCTGTCTTTGGTGGACGGATTAATATTTCTACTAAATTGATAATGTGGGGAGACATGGCTAATACGTTCTACAGGTAGAGTGCACACTAAGAGGCAGTGGTGGGCCATCAGGGCCAACAAGGCCTTCTCTGCTGGCCTAAACAGCAGTGATCTGAATCAATGACTTGCATGGTAATATATTTAAAATGTTTTTCCATTAATGTGTATTTAATTATTCCCAATAGTCTATTCTCTGCATTCTATTTATGATAAGAGTATTTATTCAATCATATTTTAGCCAGTGGCTGACATCATGTGTTGCCAAGGTGAAAGAAATCTGCCTTAAGGCCTTCAGAATCAATAGTGCAGGCGCCCGTAGCTTAAAATAAGTGGCAATGAAATTGTTACATTAACCAATCAGATTTCGAGTTGGAGTCACTGGGGCCATCTAGCAGGCATACGATTACGTCAGCAATTTCCCGTCCTTTGATTGGATAATTGGAGTAGTCAGAGGCAGTGAACCGCACAAAGTAAATAAAATATATATTTTTTAACTCACAATGGCTGACAGAGGAGAAGAAATCGATTTGGTCGCAGACATCCTTACAAATGGCGGAGTGTAATAATATTGACTATTCCTTGTGAGGTGTGAAATACTGTAGCCTAATTTCTTTTTTACTTTGCTATTTAACGGTTGATTAGTATCTATTGCCGTGGGATAATAATGATGGTATAGATATGGATTAATTCAGGAAGGACACCAGTGAAGGCCTAGGTGTGAAGTGCACGGCCCACCACTGCTAAGAGGTGATGGTCTGTGATATCATCGCTTTGAGGTACAATATCTATATCAGTGACATCTGTTCCATGGGATATAATTAAATCTAGCGTATGATTAAAATGATGAGTTGGTCTAGTAATGTTTTGTTTAACCCCAAAGGAATTTATTAAATGCGAGTCCTAAAGCGTCATTAGCATTGTCTACATGAATGATAAAGTCTTCTACAATCAACACTTTGTCGAAATTAATCAATAGGTCTGAGAGTAGATGTGCAAACTCTTTAAGAAAATCAATGTAGGGCCACGGGGGTCTATATACGGTGGGCAGAGCAAGATATAGTAGCAGGGAATTATTATGTATGTGAGTGAGTGCAACATTAAGGAAGCACTTTGAATGAGTTAAACCTGGGTCCTGTTTTCTGAAGAGCAGTAAGGAAATTGTTATAGATAGTTGCAACACCACCTCCATGACCAGTCTGACGGGGCTCATGCTTATAGACATATCCTGACGGAATAGACTCATTCAGACCAATGTAGTCATTTGGTCTAAGCCAGGTTTCTGTAAGGCAGAGTGCATCAAGACTATAATCTGATATCATTTTATTAACAATAAGTGCTTTAGGTGCAAGGGATCTAATGTTGAGAAGCACAAACTTTAGAAATAGTTTTTGGATGCTTATTTGGCCTTTTTCTGGTTTTCTGGTGATTAGATAATTTCAAGAGCTTTTAACAAATTTTTTCTTTGTTCTCACTCTTCGGGGAACAGACACTATAGGACGAGCTTTGTGTGCACTTGTATCAGTATGGTGAGTTGAACCCTAGCTATTATAATTGCGATCTGAGGTGTGACTTACCAGTCAGATGGTGTGTAGTGTCCTGGAAATGTTGTCCGAGAGGACTGCTGCTCCAATTCTGCTAGGGTGCAGGCCATCAGTATGGTAGAGCCTAGGATGCTCCCAAAAAACATTCCAGTTATCAACAAAGGGTAATTTCTGATCTTGACACCATGACTGTAACCATCCATTAAAATCAAATAGCCTATTGAACCTCTCTCACCAACAGTGTTTCTGCCTGCAGAACTGATGCTCACTAGTTTGTTTTTCTTCACCAATCTAGGTAAACTCTAGAGACAGTTGGATGTGAAAATCTCAGAAGATCAGCAGTTACTCAAATTTCTCGATCCAGCCAGGTTGGCACTAACAATCATGCCACAGTTCGAACAAATGAGTTCACATTTTTTCAGCATTCTCGTCTTTAAGATGAACCTTAAGCTCGTGACCCGTATCTGATGTCCATTATGTTTATGCACTGCACTGCGGCCACATGATGGACACCTGCACGAGTGTGTACAGGTGTTCCTAAAATACGTGCAGGCAGAGTGTATGTATACTGAGCAGGTTGCGACGAGTGTGAGATTTGGGACGCAGCCCGATATAAAGCAAGCCTCCTGCTCCTGGCTCGCGCCCTCACCGCTGTCCGTGCTGCAGGTGGCGCACGCGAGCGCCCTTTTAAAAGCCCAGCGAGTACGGAGGCAGCGCGTGACACCGGCAACTGTGCCGCGGCTGCTCGGGCTCGCCCGTAACGCAAATCGGCGGACAGGAAAACGCGTGACAGATCGACGCCCTCTTTTTCAACGAGTTGCCAAGAGTGGCGCGGCGTCGCGAGCGAGGAGTTTGGCGCGTGCACGCTGAGCAGAGAGCGGCGGAGAGTTTTTTTGCTGCTGTCCGCAAGGTTACCGAAGTGCAGCCAAAGAAAGAAAGAAAGAAAGAAGGAGGAGGGGGAACAGGAGAGAAACTCCACACAGGATGTTCAGTATGCATTTGTCTCGTTTTTACCGTCGAGGTTTAACGGGTTTAGTTTAAAAAGTCGCGTTTGGAACTGAACCGATTAGGCTCTCTGCTCCTCTCGCGGTAATTCCGGCTGTTTAATTGGGACGCATCCGGACGCAGCTCGAGAGATCCAGGAGTCTCTGCGGTTTCTGCAGTTCCCTCACTGTCAAGGGGGCAATGAGCATTCCTGTCTTTTTGCATTGACAACGAAATGGGGTGAGTGAAGTGTGTAGTGTGTGTGTGTGTGTGTGTGTGTACTAGTGCCTCAGGCGGGAGAAAATCTGTATCTAGGCAGATTGTTACAACTTGTTGTTGCTGTACAGTATTCGTCTAAAAATTACAGTCACTGTGCCAAAGTGCAGTTTTTGCTTCTCAGGGTGCAGGTGTGTGTGTGTGTGTGTGTGTGTGTGTGAGAGAGAGAGAGAGAGAGGGAGAGAGAGAGAGAGAGAGAGAGAGAGAGAGAGAGTGAGAAAGAGAAAGACCTTTAGCTTTATTCAGTGAAGGATGCACAATGCATCAAGGATATCCCTGTATGGACATATCGATACTATTTGTATTTGTACACTTTTATTTAAAATTTTGTTTTGTTCAGCACTTTGCCTGACACTTGTTGACTTGCTGTTGCAGTTGTAATATGGGATTTTTATGAGAATCAATGATAATAATAATAATAATAATAATAATAATAAAAATCTCAGCCAAAATGATTCAAGCTGCTCTTTAACCCTGTCCCCATGTCAGAAAATTCCCTTCAATTGCAATTGTCAAGAGGCAGCTTTACAGAAATCAGGGTGCAGGTTTAGATCCCAGTGAGAGGAGACAGTGGCGAGGAAAAAGCTTACTGAAATGACGTGTGGAAGAAACCTTGAGTGGAACCAGACTCATGTAGAATCCTCACTCATCTTCAACACTATACTATAAAGACAAACGGTTCACAAAGTGCATTGAAAGGATGAAAGGATGTTCACCGTCTTGAGATGAGCACACCTCAGTGTTTATGATTACAACATCGTTCTAAGGAGTATAATGTATAAGTGTCCAGGCGAGATTATCTACTGAGACTGTTTGGGTTATCCATGTTGCATCTTTTACAGTTCTGGTTTCTTACTTGTGCATTTTTGCCTATCTTGATAAAACTGTGACACTACCACATAATGACATGCTTTGGTACCTTTACTGTTCCTCCTGCATGAGGGATTTACTAGTATGCTGTAAATTATAAGTGATGTAATATTTGCAATATAAAACTCATCACATACTGTGATATTTATTTATTTATTTATTTATTTATTTATTTATTTATTTATACATGGCCTATATGTTGCACCTAACAGTCTGTTGAGGCCAGGCTTGACTATTGGCATTATGATAAAGTGCACAATGGGGATCTAAAAATATTGTAGTTTGTTTTAATGCATGTTGTAGTCACTCTTTATTATGCATTAATTACATTGGTGAATGTGCAGATGAGTAAGTGTAATTGGGTCATACAGAGAGAATGGGGTTATAATGGAATAAATAGTCAGTAGCAAGATTAGGTTATAAGTATGTATTATGTATTAAATGGTAGCTGTTAGCGTGAGGGCTCTTCACTTGTTCTACTTTCAGCAAACACGCAAATCAATTCCTATGTGTTTTCAGAATAATGTTTTAGAATTGTGTGTCCATGTGAGTTATAACGCTTTTATCCTGCCTCTTTTTTTCCGTTGCAGAAAAAGGTCTTCATTTGTCCAGTAAGGATGTTTCCGTCCCACAGAGAAAGGTAAGCAGCACCATATGCCCAGTAAACATCTTCACCCCTCATCTTCCCCAATAAACCCCCAAGCCGTTCCCCTGATCAGCTTCCCATCTGGCCCTTTACATTTCCCAGCATGATTCAGGTTACACATCACATTACATCCCTTTTTCCACACTATTGAACTCTTGGCCCTGAAGCAAAGTGTGATGTGTTTATAAAATATTCACAGGTTTGCCATTTCCGCTTTGCATTTGCCCAAGTTTCATTTCTCAAATCTGTTTTTAACTACGCTGTAGTGCTTAATTAAGCTCCTCTGGAAGAGGTGCAGTGCGATTGGGGGAAACTCTTTCATAGAGCATCACCAAAAAGGTCATGGGATTTGGTATGAAAAGCCAAGCCGGCACATTCTCCGTCAGCATAGAGCTATGTGAAATGTCTGCTTCATGATTTGTATCAGCTGAAGTGTTTTACAGACACGACCTTGGGGAGTTCAGACAAGCTTAATGTTGGTCCGGATAATAGCAAGAGAGCATCGGGTTAATTAGATCAGGCTTTCTCGAAGCTCTCAAGGTGAGGGGATGGCCTCATTTCTAACCGAACGGCGCCGCTTGTCCTTCAGATGACCTCACACGTTCAAGCGCAGAGCCTTTGACAATGGCAAAGTTCATTCTGACACAACAAAACTTGGGGAAATCGTTCAGCCTAATCGCTCTTTTAACATACTGTAGGTGGTTAACATGATTGATGAGGTATTATAGCCGGCATGAAAGTGCAGCAATTAAAAGGGAGACATGCTGTTGAAATATTACAGTGGAGTGGCAGACACATTTGAAACATAGCTTGTATGTTACAGCTATACTTGAGTACAAATGCTGATTTGCTTTAGTGGATTGTATTTGTCACACGCATGATATATACCATCACTATATATATATATATATATATATATATATATATATATACATACATACACACACACACACACACTGTCCTTATGCAGTGCTTCAGTCAGGCTTGTCTTTCTGCTTTCTAGCAGCACTGAGCAGCTGTAAGCAGTTTTATCAAGAGGCTGTTTGCTTAGTAACATTTGGCAGTAATTGCTTCATTAGGAATGTATATATCTGGCAATAAATCAGTGAAATTTGTAGGCAGTCAAAGCAAAACTTGTCTCTTGATGGCTACATCAACACACACGCACACACAGGATGTACACACTTTTACAGATGCACTTTTTTGTGTAGTAAGTGTAGATTTCTTTACTGTTTGCTTGTGGGTGAAAGTGCATATCAATGTATTTATGTGTGTGTGTATGTGTGGTGTGCATGTGTGTGTGTGTTGTATATTATCTGTATTATCTTCTTGAGTTTCTGAGAAACGCTGTAGTCAGGTAACATCTCTGGAACTAGTGGAAACAAAGAATTTCTAACTAGTTGTCTCATTGACTATTTAGGCTTTTCTTTACTCTCTAAAGTACTCGAACTTTAGGAACCAGGAAGCTGGAACTGTTTTGTGATACTGGCTTATGAACTGGAAGTATTGGAGCTCAGGGACAGGCCTAAAAGCACTGCTTGTTGCATATATAATAGACTCGGTTTGTTTATGCTGTTTGTGCCATGAAAAAGCAAATGTTTGCTATTTTGTCCTGCACAATGTTCTCGAAAACATGTCTAGTTTTGATCATTAGGCTGTTGAAGTGTAAAATATGTTTAATTTCATCCAGGTGAGAAGGCTTGGTTTTGTTATTGCAGAAAAAAAGTCTCTTTTGTCAGTAATTTTGATGTAGCAGAATAAGGAAAAAAAAATCAATTTGTTTAACCACATAATGTTGTCCTGTCTCTGTGATTAGTGCTAAGAAAAAACCCAAGACATATGATCTGGACTTTCCCTCTGCACAATGTCTTTTCCAAAAAAAAAAGTTAATGTGATGGATAAGGATGTGTGACGAATAGATAAAGAACCCAAAGCAAGTTGTGAGTGTCGCACTCCTCTAATGAACCAGCCCCCAAACCCACACACACACACCCTCGAGAGTCGCTCCAGGGTCCGGTGGAGTCCCAGAGACGTGGCCATGGAAGGTGATCTCATTCGGATGGCGCTGCAATCATCTCAGCGATTAGTGTGTGTATGCATGCCGGTGCTGGAATGCACTGTGTGATCTGAGACACCAGTGAGGATTACACAGAGATGAGAAAGAGAATTAGACGGCTGCTGAAACCCTGATCAGGCAGCATCAGTGCAGAGTTTAGTAAATGAGCCTGTCTTTGTCAGAGGTGGACAAATCGGTGGCATGGACACAAGCAGATATCGTGTTCAGGGAACAAAATAAACCCTGCTGACTTTTGCAAATTTAGTACATGTGATCCATCAGCACGGAGCGATTGGTTTGACAGCAGGACGATTTTTGCTAGGCATGTGGCCGTGTAACTCACCTGCTAGCACAATACTCAAATCTTGCCTTTAAACATATTGAAAGAAAATAAAAACATTTGCCAAACTCCGATAATATTCCTGCAGTGTGAGGACAGATTGGGTAGCTAATGATTTTATGATTTGTCCTCCAGTGATCTGTTTTCTATAACGTTTGTGATACTGAGTTGTTTGTGCTCGCTAATTTGTGCAAGGAGCTTGCAGCTATTCATTACAGCTATAAAAATAAGGTCAGCTTTATAATCTGGAGCAGTCATCCGTTACAGCTGTAAAAAAAAAAATGCCTTTATCTATTTTATATCCATAGCTATTAAGTATAGTGTGCTCAACAGCTGAATGTTTGTTGTATGGTAACAATGGGCTTTTTTTTACTACATTGTAAATGAGTGTCTTGTTCCACTGATGCAGAGATGACCGTGTGCCAGACATGCCTCCGTCTAACAGCGATGTTGTTTTATACCGAGTGAGTAAATTCAGTCCGAACCTCCAGAAAGGTTTTGTAGGTGACTGCAGGATAGATTCTTTGCTCTCTTCACTGCTGTGTTGGTCTTTAGCGAACTCTCCGAGGAATACACAATAAGAACATTTATGGTGTTTTTAAATGGCCATGTATTGGATGTCCCTTTTCCACAATGACTCATCAGGCACTTAACCTCCCTGTGTTTTAATTCTACTGCAGACCTTTTCTAATGTCAGATATTTGCCCTATTGTAATGTCATTTAAAACAAAACAATGGTCCTTTTTTTCTTGCTCTCTTGTTTCCAAAAAAACATTCACGACTCTTGCTCTGCTCCTTCAGTTATGTATGTCTGAGTACGTTTGAACTGGATTCGATGAGCACCTTTTTATCTTGGATGGTTAGTAAATGAATTGTGTTGTGCAATCAGATTGTTCATCATTTTAGTTACACTGTGTATTCTGACACCTTTCTATCAGAACCAGCATTAACTTCTTCAGCAATTTGAGCAACAGTAGTTGCTCACGGGCCAGCCTTCGCTCCTCACGTGCATCAGTGAGCCTTGGCCGCCCATGACCCTGTCGGCAGTTCACCACTGTTCCTTCCTTGGACCAATTTTGATAGATACTGACCACTGCAGACCGGGAACACCCCACAACAGCTGCAGTTTTGGAGATGCTCTGATCCAGTCGTCTAGCCATCACAATTTGGCCCTTCGTCAAACTCTCTCAAATCCTTACGCTTGCCCATTTTTCCTGCTTCTAACACATCAACTTTGAGGACAAAATGTTTACTTGTTGCATAATATATCCTGCCCACTAACAGGTGCCATGATGAGGAGATAATCAGTGTTATTCACTTCACCTCTCAGTGCTCATAATGTTATGGCTGATCGGTGTACACCACTTTTAATCTAAAAGGTCTAGTGTTCCTGCTTCCATCCTGGCTGTCAGTCTTCAGTCTGTGTCGCTTTCTAAACCGTGTAGGAAGACAAATACCAATTAGGGATTTGTGACTTCAGAACACTTGGAACAACAAAGCCAGATTCATCTACTTTCCTATTTCTTATTTTCTTATTCCATCTGGAGGGTAACACTTCCATCCCTGTGACTTGGCGGAGTTCCTTTCTCTTTCTTCTGATGTACAGACCAGTGACATCTTCTCCTACATTTCTTCTGCCGGGCTGAGTTTAATCCTGTCCCTGTTGACATTGACTTTTGATGAGGCTTCAATCTTTGCTAGAGGAGCTAGCCAAAACAAGGCTACTGCTCTGAGACCTTCAAATATTTACCCTGTAACCAGGAGACATCCACAACACGGTCACACACGCAGGGACAGAAAGGGCATAAATGTCCTGGCCCAGGATTAGGAGCCTCTTAGTCACGACATGCTATGAATTTGTTAGTGTGACCACATAGTCTGTCAAGCTGTTGAAGTGTTTGTATGCTTCACATTCACGCTGGACTGTGGTTTAGTGCTGGAATTCAGCTGTGGCTATTAGTAGTAGAAATGTCCTTATAATGTCCTTCTGGTCCAGCAGACTGGACAAGTAAAATGCTTTTACTGTTAAAAAGCTGAAAATACATAAACTAAAGCCTTCAGATAGACAGAGAGAGGTTTTCACATTCTGCTATATGCAACACTTTCAATAAACATGATCTTATTTGTGATTGCTCTCATCCCTGCCGTAGTGTTGTTAATGTAAGGGCGGCGTGTCGCGTTTGATTTTCACCTAATAGCTGATTTTACCAGAACACCACTCAGAGCTGCTAGCACTTTCACACACTCTATCCTTAATGATGCAGCCGTGTTAAAGTTAGTTAGTAAAAGCAGCCCTATCTGAATCTTTTACAAGCCATTAACCTTGCAGCAGGGCTACATGATTAAGTATAGAGTTGGATAGAAAGGCTTTCGGATTTCAGTATCAGGTCCATGATCTTGGGACACATCTGCGCTGTATACAGGAATGTGTTAGCGAGTGGGTTAGCTAATGAGTATTTTACTATATTTGTGTACCAAAATCATTAGCTTCTAAAGCTCACAAACATTAAAATGCTGGACTGAAGTAAATTTTATTCATCATTTACATTAATATTCATATTAATGGAAAACTGCATATGCTGTAAGATCCCATGAAAGTCCTTCATGCATATAAATTATTGTGCTTAAGTGTTTAATGGTATCTTTGTGTGTGTGTGTGTGTGTTTGTACACCGACCAGGCATAGCATTATGACCACCTTCCTAATATTTTGTTGGTCCCTCTTTTGCTGTCAAAAACTTTCTATCAGAACCAATTACCATTAACCATTAACTTGTTCAGCAATTTGAGCAACAGTAGGTAGTAGTTTGCTCCCCATGTGCATCAATGAGCCTTGGCCATCCATGACCCTGTTGCTGGTTCACCATTGTTCCTTCCTTGGACCACTTTTGATAGATACTGACCACTGTAGACCGGGAACACCCCACAAGAGCTGCAGTTTTGGAGATGCTCTGATCCAGTCGTCTAGCCATCACAATTTGGTCCTTCATCAAAATTGCTCAAATCCTTACACTTGCCCATTTTTCATGCTTCTAACACATCAACTTTGAGAACAAAATATGTTCATTTGCTGCCTAATATATCCCACCCACTAACAGGTGCCATGATGAGGAGATAATCAGTGTTATTCAATTCACCTCTCAGTGGTTATAATGTTATGCCTGATTATGTCATTCACTTTCTTAAATACATAATCTTGTTCTGGTGATCTGTCATTTTCTGTTTCTCACTTAGGGAGCAACCCATTTTCAGTACCCGAGCGCACGTGTTCCAGATCGATCCAGCTACTAAGCGCAACTGGATCCCAGCCAGCAAGCATGCAGTTACCGTCTCTTTCTTCTACGATGCCAATCGGCATGCCTACCGCATCATCAGTGTGGGAGGCACCAAGGTGAGCCAGTCGTCCCTTTTTATTAATGTGGGAGCTGCTTCTCACCTGGATGTTAGATCATGGTAGATGAAGCTGCCTCATTATTACCCTAGTACAGCACAAAATTTTGACTTTAATATTTGTTTCTCCAGTGTATTTATACAGCACCAGGACATGGCTGAAATTGATTGGATTAAATCATCTTTAACAATTGTTAAGATTAGAAAAGGTTTCTATAAAAGAAGATTTCTATCAAAAACACTATCAGATTTCACCTTCAGTAAAGCAGCACAGAAAGTGGAGTTTTTGATGAGGGATTTAGCTGCCCATTTTAGCCAGTGTGGATAATCGATGTCTGTTGATAGAGTGAATCTCCAGGCTTCTCTGGCTGGAGGAGCAGCGTTCCGGGGAGGAGGATCTTGAGAGATGGAAGTGTTGATCAATGAGGAAAGGCAGAGATCACCTCTAGAATGCAGATTGTGCTTTTTGTGCAGTGTGGATGTCTAAAGTATTGAGTCACGTTTTTTTTTTTTTTTTTGAGTACTGGACAGTGAATAGGAGAATATTAGTTTAGCTGGGAGGTTTATTTTGATTTGTATGATCTATAAGACAGGCAGATTGTGAAGATTCTCAGTCATCCAGATGCTGTTATCTGGAAGTTGAGTCATGTCAACTGGACTTCCTTCTGGTTAGATTGAAACGTTTCACTGCTCATCCGAGCAGCTTAGCTGACTCAATTTCCAGATATAAGACATGATGTGACTCCAGATATAAGACAAGTACACCAATTTTTAAACATTCTATCTGGGCATGTTGATAGAGTTAGAGTACATTCATTAATTCATTCATTCATTTTAAAGATCGGTTTTGTCCCGGTCAGGGTCATTCCTTGGAAGTCCAGGGATAAGTACGGGGAATACACTCTCCATAAGACGTCTGTCATTCACACTCATTCACACCTAGGGACATTTTATTACACTCATTCCACCTACTGTCATGTGTTTAGATAGATGGATCTCTGAAAACCTGGAGGAAGCTTACACAGACACTGGGGGAAGATACGAAGCTCCACACAGACAGTAACCTGAGGTCAGGATTGAACAGTGAGGCAGCAGTGCGCCATCAGGATGCCCTGAGTGCATTCACAGAGATAAAAATATCCAGTTAAGCCCTGCTTCATGGTTGGAAATAGGTCATTTATGAAATAGATCAACTGATGACTGATATGAAGTTGCAGAATATAAAACAGTCCATGGTGACCTTGCATATAAGTACAGCATTATTATACACGAGGAATTATGGATGATCAGTATGTTTAGATGAACGTAAAGATAGGTCATAGAATTTAGTACTCTATAATTTTTTCTTTCCGTGTCCTGAGTGGTCAGTAACTGAGTGCTGTGTGTGTGAAAATAAATTAAATACACTTGGTGTGATTTTTTTATTTTTCCCCCTCAACCACCCCTACTAAGCTTTAGCTGGTCATATAATGACAGCTTACTGAAGTGCATTAAAGCTCTGCGCTCTGTACACTCCCAAACTGACCTACATTTCTTCATTTTAATTCCACCTCGACCTCACACGAGTTCAATTCCCCCTTTTTTTTTTTTTAATCCTGCCAACCTGGTAATCTAGTCACAAGACCTTTAGAAAGAGAGTGAGAAAGGGAAAAAAAGAGAACTTGATACACTCTCTGATGCATGTTTGGTTTAAAGAAACCTGATAGACGGTTTCTCTTTATCTAGCAAAAGCCTGCCGAACATGTGAGGATGGTGTTTAATTACACATCAATGGTCTGTTTTATATCAAAGAGAGAGGATGATTACAGAACTGAGTGCACAGTAATAACCCTGATAGGTTCAAAGCCGTTATTAGGCGTTCAGACTTTACGTTTATGCTTTGAAAGCAGGACCAGAGTTCGGGTTTTTCAGTGCTGTGAGGCTACTGAGTAGAAGCGTACACCAGTAAACACAGCAGCCTGCATCCTGCATGTAGATTGATGTATTTCGTGCGAGAGCTTGAGACAGACGGTCCCTGAAATGTCAACTGGCTTACGGCTAACAGAAACTGCAGTTTTGTGAATAAATTGCAGCATTTATTTTTATTTTTGCACAGTGAAGAGCAGGAAAAGAGCTAGCAGTAATAGAGTACATATAGGCAGGTAAATACAGTCCCCTCCAATTCGTTAGTTTTGTTTAGCAATTTAATATTTTTTGCTGTTGACTAAAGACATTTGGGTTTGAGATCAAATGATGACTTTGAGAATAAAGTTTAGAATTCTTTTATTTACTACTTTTCATATGTAGACATATTAAACGAAACAATGACACAAAACACATTGTGTATCAGATCACCCAAAAATATTGGAACACACAGCTGACAAGTAGTTTAGGTCTGAACATCTACTCTTGGTTTCAGCCTTCAGGTTCACCTGCAAAGTCTGCCTTTGTTGTTAAAAAGGATAAACCAATTTAAAGAGCAGAGAAACGCTGTCTATGGGAGAAACGCATGCCATTTTGAAGCTGAGAAAACAGGGAAACTCAATCAAAGGCATTGCACAAACATTGGGAATTGACAATACAACAATTTGGAATGTCCTGAAAAAGAAAGAAACCACTGGTGTACTGAGCAACAGACGGGGAACAGAACGGCCAAGAAAAACAACAACAGCTGACGACAGAAACATTGTGAGAGCTGTGAAGAAAAACCCAAAAACAACAGCAAGTGACATCACAAACAACTTTCACAGGGCAGGGCTGAAGGTCTCAGAAGCCACCATTTGAAGAAGAACAGAAATAAAGAGGCCAGAGCACAAGATGCAAACCACACATCAGCATCAAAGATCAGAGGAACTCACAAAGAAATACAGAGATGATCCACAAAAGTTCTAGAACCAAAATTAACTACGAGAAATTATGGAAAGACCAAAGTGTGGAGGAAAGAAAGGATCTGCGCATCAGCCAAAACAAACAAGCTCATCTGTTTACCACCTGGTGGTGGTAGTGTCATGGCTTGGGCTTGCATGACTGCTTCTGGAGTGGGAGTCTGGAATGCTGGACCACTGTGATTTCCGGGCAGGGAACTAGCACAGCTACTGAGGGGTTAACTCTCAGTACAGGTCATCCCAAGCCCAGATAAAATCGGAGGATTGCTTGAGGAATCCTTAAAACTGTGTAAAAATTCAATATGTGGATTGAATAATCCGCTGTTGCGACCTGCAACAACAAGAACATTCTCTCTGCCAAGAGAATGGGGGCTGAAGGAAGCAATCCAGAATAATCTGCCTTAAGACATTTGTTGAGCTAGCTCATGTATACCTGCCATCAATGCTTATAAGTCACAATGAATATTTCACCAGTGTCTGTTATCTGCCAAAACTCAGAGCTGCCCTCTGTCTCTGCAGGCTATCATCAACAGCACCATCACACCCAACATGACATTCACTAAGACATCCCAGAAGTTTGGCCAGTGGGCAGACAGCAGGGCTAACACGGTGTACGGCCTGGGCTTTGCCACTGAGCAGCAGCTTAACCAGGTAAATCTCACAGCAGCACACTTTAATGCTCAGCATTTAAAGGCCCCCGGTTCTTTTGGGAAATCATTTTGTTCATGGTCAGATGTGAACTAAAGAATGTTCTTTTAAACTAAGCTTTTATTGCGCATTAAAACACAACATGATTAGAATAATCATATGTAATATCATGCTTCTTCTGCTATGTGTCTGCAGGCTCAGATTTGGTTTTAGCTAATTACTTTTAAATTACACAACAAGGTATTTGCTGGATAGCTGCAAGTGGAGGCTACAGATGGCAGTGGCAATTTGACAATTTGTCCAAAGCTAACTCTATACATTAATATAATACTATGTAATTCACATCAGTGTGGATTTTTTTTGTTACAGTTTTCTGAGCGCTTTAAGGAGGTCAAAGAAGCTGCTCGGCTAGCTAGAGAGAAATCACAAGACAAGATGGAGCTGGCTAATGCTGCCCTGAACATCGCAGCCCCACAGGTGCATTCTCACAAACACTCCCACACACACACACACACACACACACTTGAATGGATTTCTAAAATCAAATCATGCTAAAGGATCGAAGCCATTATGGTCTTTGTCTCTTTTTATTAAATAAGCATTGGGGTCAGTAGGAAACATTGGAGATTGTTGGAGATCATAATTCCTGACAATGCCACAACCATTCGTGGCTGGGAGTTTAGAGGCAGTAACTGTCTCTACTCGGGGGTGGCGTATTTTCTAATGATCAGAGCGACACAAGTCAGTCTGGACATTTGTTTGTTCACATATACAGAATAGGAACAGCTGACGAGCTCTTCAAGCATGTTCAGCATCACAATGAATTCTCAAGATTCTAAAGACAATCCAGACAATTGAATCAAGACTTAACACAGCTATTCAACATTTAATTATTTGTATTTTCACCACTGAGATCGTAATCAAAATGAATTGAAAATGTGATTTACATTATGCGAGAATTATTAATCAGACATTAAATAGTCAATGATCAGTTCTTAGCTAGTCCTTTAGTCGACGTTTGCTTTTCTAAAACAGTAAAGCTACTTGTTTTCGTGGAAGTACTGCAGTAGGCAAAGGGTTATTGCACCCCAACCGTGCCTCAGCTGGGTCATTCATCTCACGGTGAAGAGAGAAGAGAAATAGGGCAGCGATTAAAATTATACCATGCAGTCCTGCGCCTTGGCTCAGAGTGTCTGTCTCCCACTGAATAAATCTGTTTTCAGGTCAAAAGCGTGATCAGAAGCAATTAAACAATCAGCGGGTTCTTCCGCTAAATGAACAATAACACCACTCCTACCTTTTAATTCAGCGCTTCAGGGCTTCCTGTGTGGTTTATGTTTAATTTTATTGTCATTTTTTTTAAGCTTGGCATAGTGGTGTAGTTGCCAGAACATTTAATGGCATCAAATGTTACTTCTGTAAAAATATTCACATCCTGGAAAACATCTCCTGTACTCATTCATCGTAATTGTCTTTCATGTCCCTCTTTCATAATGCCTTTCGACTGGATCTCTACAGTTTTCTCAGGTGAGTCACTAAATGTGCTGGTAGAATAAATAGTGACTGTATGTAGAACTCTTTCCTTGTTTTACTGCAGCACAGCTGGTCTGTGACGAGCGTTATGAGCATCGTGAACACGTCGCATATTTCTCCCAGTGCATCTTTCAAAGCATGCTTAGAAGACAACAGTAATCAATCAAGACCGCCAGACAAGCGTATAGACGACATCTCGCACATCAGTATTGTTCTTCTTTCCTCTTAGGGAACATGCACAACAGACAAGCAGCACAGTTGAGGCTCACGCAGTTGAAAGCTTTAGAGTTGTGCACTTCCCACTGAGTGCACACTTATTGTGATTATTTAACAGAAAAATATTGAATCTTTTTTTTATAGATTTTGTAATACTGTGGTCACTACGTTATTCCAGTAAACACTGAGATGACTAAACTTTGAAGAAAGTGGAGCTGCAGAAACATTATTATTTATTGATTGTTGTATGATGACGACATAAAAGTTGCTACACAAAGCGAGGTTCGTTTTTTGCATTTGACCAGAGTCCAGACTTACACTCCTCACATTTGTGACCTTCCTCACTAGTGAATAATTCATAAAAATTCCCAGCAGTTATAGTAGGGAACACCTGTGAACAGCACCCTCTATAAATATGGATCATGATGAGACTAATAATGAAAGCTGAATTCATGTGTTTTTACACTGCTTTATTGTTTTAGAATAAGTCATGGTTTGTTTCTTTTTTAAAATAAAAAATAAATCCATTTATTATTAGTTTTATGTGGAGTGCCCACCATACCTGATACAAGTCCCTGTGTATAAGCTGTTGCTATGGATTCGAAAACATAACAGGAAAAAAAATTCACCTTTTGCACCTATAATTTCTGACCAATCAGATTTGAGCATTCAGCAGTGCTGTGGTACAAGTAAACCTCTGACAGCAACAAAGCACTGACACTGGAGGGTCTTCATCATGTGGAGAATCCATCGTACAAGTCTTTGTGTAAGCTGTTACCATAGAAACCATAATGTATTAGAATGAGTGCCTTAATCAGAACCTGTGACTTCAACATATTGAATGCAATATGAACCTCAAGAATCCAACAACACTGGTATAAACATACTTAGGATAAAGTAAAATTAGTCTTGTTAAATTTTCAGTTTGATGACCAAACATACCGCAAAGCGCAACAGTAAAATCCTAGTAAACCATTGGGAAGCACTAGACAAGAGCACCACAGTTACCTGGGTCAAGAACTAACGTCTGTCCTCTGTTCTGGTTTCCTTTAAGCTCTGCTGTTGTGATGCAGTGCGGCTGTTACAGATATTTCTACTAAGAGCAGATTTGTGGCAGCAAAAATAAGCGTTGCTTTATCACACTACGCTGTCTACAGGGGCTACGGTGACACTCGCCTCTCTTACTAAAGCCTGTTGCATCCTTCCTCACTGCTGCAGGGATGAGCAGCTCTTTATAACGAGGGAGACAGAACGTGTTGTTTTGTCCTTTACTGTGTCCTTTATTGTCTTATAGGAGGACATCTTCAGGTTTTTAACTAGTTAAACGTCCCTGACAGGCATGATAATGATCTCTGCATAATTATTCTCGTGACCTCTTTTTTTTTTTCCAAGCAGATTTTAGCAGGGGAGCTGCTCTCTAAAATGAAAAAAAAAAACAAGCTCAAGACCTGCTTTATTTACTTGCTTTAGTTAATTTTTTATTAGATATTACATGTCTTTGAAACTTGAATAGACTGACAGTGTAATACTGATCCAATCATGCATTACTACTAGTTATTGGATTGTTTTTTTTATTTTTATTAATTGTTCACTGGGAACTGGACAAATTTCAGTTTGTGACTGGATATTAAATTATCCAGCTTCAGTAGAAAAATACACTCAGTGTCTACTTTATTAGCAGTTTCATGCAAATTATATTTAATTGTACATGTGGCAGCAAACTACAATCATGCAGAGACAGGTCAGCAGCTTCAGATAATGCTCACAATAAATATCATGATGACTTTGACCCAACACTTTGGTGATGAGACAGGTCAGTGGAGAATGGCCAGACTAGTTTGAGCTAATCAGAGGTAACTCAGTTTAACAACCACGGTGAGCAGAAAGGTATCTCAGAACACACCGCATGTTGAACCTTGACGTGGGCAGGCAACAACAGCAGAAGATCACATTGTCGTCCACTTCTGTCCAAAACAGGAGTCTAAAGTAGGAAACAAAAGTAGACTGCTATAACACATCAACTGGTCTAATTCCAATCTTCAGTGGTCAGTCTGATGGCAGATCTGGACCCTATCGTGGGAACAGGACCATCACAGGGCCTAGGCACTCATTCACACCTACTGGCATGTTTTTCTGATGTATGAAGAAACCAGACAACCCCACAGTAAACCTGAGTTGAGACTCGAACCCTAATGTTGTATTTTGCATTATGAATGAATACAGGAATAAAATGACTCAATCTTCTCTCCGTAATATTCTACCTTTGTTGTACCCTGACACATTATCTAAGCTTTTGTACAGTATCTGTCCCATCCATTTTGATTTTATTTTACTAAGTATCCCTCGAAGAGTAGATGCATTGTTCAGTATTCCCCCAGACGGCATTCATCTGCCCTTTTTCAGCGTAGACCTATTCAATAACGGTAGCTTATTTCCCCTTTTGTTAAAAGTCTAGCCTGTGTAACTGAATTTCTCTGTATTGTGTTGTTGAATTCATTAAACTCCTTAAAAGTCTCAGCTTATAATGCAAGCACACATCTTAGAGCATATGGAGGAATTATTCGCTAAGTGCAGTTACACTAACAGGAAATATGTGTATTAAGCTTGGTAGAGTGAGGAATGCAAGTCTGGACCAGACTCTGGGTCCTGAGAGTGTAAGAGATAGGGCTTAACATCATAATAGGATACGATCATTTTAATTAAATTGGGCTGTTAATCATGATGACATTACAGTGATAGGCAATCTGATATGTGTCTGATCCTAAAAGAAATGTTAAAAAAAAAAGACTCTTGAAAGTGAACGCTAACCTTGCCACATGCTGATGTGTGTATTGCAGGATCTCTCAGACGAATTGCAGTCACCACCGGTGATGTGTGTGAACGGGCCGGAGGATAAACTCTTCCGGAGCCAGAGCGCAGACATCACTCTCTCATCAGAGAAAGAGCGTATCAAAAAGATGCTCTCTGAAGGGTAAGACCATTATAGTCAGCGATATGTGACAAAGGCTATTTTGTTGGACAGGTTGGTCCATCAATCACGCATGTCGGAAAACCGTTTAGAGCAATCTTGCTTTTTTTGCGCACCAATGCATCAGTAATATTAGTTCCCAAAATAACAGCATTACACTATATTTTGGCATCTGCAGCATCCTGCCTGGCCTTTTTTTTTGTCTTAGGAGCTACAATGCATTTGTTATGTGGATAGATTTGAAATCTTGTCTCAAAGACCAAAACGTTATTTAATCATCACCAGCATGACTGCTAATGCTAAAATAGACCATGTTTCACTAAGTACATTTTTTTCCCTACCCTGATGAACTCTTACTCTCATCCATTCAGAACTATTCATAGTGTGAACCCAGTGAGGAGGGAAGAAGAACAGCCATTACAGTGTTGAGTCATACATAAGTGCTGATTCCAGTACATCTGTGACGGCACATGCACTCACACGTTGAGCTTTTTTCTTTTTTTTTTTTTCCTAACCCCTTTCCACTTGCCTTTCTTTTGTCTGCCAGTTATTGGCCACTAGTGCTCCTTTCTAACAAGGGTTGCTATGGTGAGTCTTCGAACAGCCTCCTGCCCTTTCTCTGGTAATATATTGACAAAAAATAGTCTTGCACAGGGGCTCCCCATTTGCCAACTGCTTGCTTTTGGAGATTTTAGAATATTACAGGCCAATTTGTGAAGCCTGTGCTGCATGGGAACAATGCCTATGATTGCTCATTCAGAAAGCCTGGTTTTATTCAGCTGTAAATGTGACCATAAAAAACAGTACAGCATTTTCAAACTTTATTTGTGGTTTTGTTGGTGAGCCATCTCTTGTCATATGAATCAGAGTTTGTGAAACTTCGTATAGCCAGGGAAGTGTACAATATTATTAGCGCCTTTTTATTTTTGATCACCCAAGCACATTACGTCCAAGCTGACTGATTATTTACAGGCTGATGTTATTGAGATTCGGATGAAATAGACTTAATAATTATAAGAGCTCCATAATAAATATAATAATTATGATTATAATGCTTTGTTTGGGTTATGATTTCTACTCCCTGGCTATTTTTTTTTGGACTTCTGGGGTTCACTGGCCAATACTTTCAGAGCCACTGATCTAAATGAATCAGGAATTGTGCAAGCTGGGATATTTTTTCCTTACTGATGACACTGTTTAAATCTGTTGAAAGTATGATTTATTAATACATTTTAATTAAACATTAATATATTTCCACTGAAAGCTTCTTTTACAGTCACCAGACTTAATTATTAGCTTGACAAATGGCCCTGAAATCAAGTTCCAAGTCACTTCAACTCATCTCAAATATTTGCGTTGGAACTTTCAGCTGATTAAATTCGAAGCTGAATTAAAATAAAACTGGCCCTGGTCCATCCGTGAAAGTAACGGTGCTTCATGCATGCTCTCCACAGCTCTATCTGTGAGATGAACCTGGAGGCCGAGCTCTTTACCCTGCAGGACAGCAACGCAAAACTGGTGGCAGCGCTGCACGAGGCTAATGCCAACGTGGAGCAATGGAAGAAGCAGCTGGCAGCCTATCAGGATGAGACAGAAAGGCTGAGAGAACAGGTGAGACCCCATATTGAGGAATAAATGCAGTCTCCCTCATTCACTCTCTCCAGTCTGGAAAGAGAGAAAGAGGGAGTTTTGGTGCATTAAGTGCTTTTTCTCTGAGCTGGCCTCGGCATGTACAGTCAAAGAAACGAGTCCAAACGTAAATGTGTTGTTTGCTTTTGTTTTTTTTTTGTTTGTTTTTTTTTTTTCATTTTGTAAATGGGGAAAAATCAGCAAAAACTGTGAATAATCTATTTGACTTGATTGGCCTGCCAAGAAATATTTACTCCTACCCCAATTAGTCTCCTAACTATTTGGAAGCTTTCGATGAACCTTTCCTTTGAGACAAAGTTCTTTATGCCTTGACAAAGAGGAAGGGAATTCAGACCACTAGCTACAGCTGTAATTTGTTTTTCCTTCCACATAGGTGATATTTCACTCAACAGTGATCTTGCTTATTAGTCGTTTCATCTATCAGATCCCCAGTTGCATTATTAGCTGTTATGGAAGCGCTAGATGGTGGAGGGTATCAGATTGCTAATGAGGTTACAGTGCTCTCTTAATATGGGTGATTTAGATTTATAATTTGTCAGGAAACACAGTGTGTGACCAGTTCCTGTCCTGCAGTCTGAAACAGCCTTGTTCATTTCAAACCCAGTCGTGCTTGTTTTTTTTTTGTTCTTCAACCATTGATGTTCATGCCTTGCTTTTGTTTGAATGCGTCGGTTCCAGATCCGGTCAGATTTAAGCTACAGGCTGCTTCCTGGCAGGAGGCTAATGGTATCCCATTGAGTTTCTATGAAATTTTAGCCAGTCTAAGTGCCTACTGAACCTGCCCGTAATGTCATAAACTCTATAATGGCTCTATAGAGGTGGTCTCTAATGTTCTTACCACCTCAGCCTCTGAGTCAGAGGAGGAAATAGACGTGCTAATGAATTCATAACGCACATGTTCTATAAGGGGCTCCATCTTTCAGAGTGAACTTGTTTCATTAGTATTTGGCTTCCATTGTAAAAGTGTGTTTCATCTGCCCATGTAACTTTAAGCTATCGTGAGAATGTGGCTGTGTTTCTGAAACCCCTTTCCATGACATGTAAAAGGTGTTGTGGATCGACCAGGAAAATGATCATCACTTATCACACTTAACATTATAGGCGTCTGCCTAAACTTTGTTATCTCATAATCTTTTGGTTAGCACAAGGACAAGGGCAAGAAGAATCTGGCTGAGCAAGTCTCTCTCTCTCTCTCTCTCTCTCTCTCTCGTATGAATCAGGCGGCCAGGTGGTTGAAAATGGTTCATGTCTCATGGGACACAGAGAGAGTAGGGTTTGTAGGACAGCTATATCCTACTTTCAATGCCCTAGTTAGGAGAAATGAAAAATCACCAAGGGGAACTGTCAGCTCCTCATTTGGGGGATTTTTCTTTGCACATTACATAGTTAAAAATAAGATAGCATCTCTTAAGACTTTCCAAATGGCAAAGACCTTTTAGAAGTTCTACCGTTAATTTATTTCTTTATTCTGTGTGAGTGTCAGTTTTGTTGACATAATGCAGAAAAGGTGCTGATTTCCCAAGGGCAGGGCTGTGACAGTTGTCAAGGACAAGAGAGATGGAGAAAGAGATGAGGAGAGAGAGAGAGAAAGAGAGAGAGTATGGTGATAGGTTACAGGGCCTAGAGCTGGTTGACGAGGTTGGAGATTTCCTTTCTATACCTGGTTGCAAATGTTTTTATGCCTTGATAAGTATTGTAAGTCTATGACGTCTGGCTTGCACATCACCTGCTAATTTCCAGAAGCAGAGATCGGAAAATACATAATAAGTGGAACATACATAAAATATTCATGTAGTATACAAAAAAAACTTTATTGTTATTTTTATTAATAAAATTATAATAAAATTTAATAATCAAATGTTTTATTATTGTATGCAAATGAGACATTTTGCCAAAAAAAAAAAAACTTCCTCCATACTTCCTCCTGCCATACTTCCTCTTTTTGTTTCCAGATTATTTTATTTATTTGATTTTATTCTCTCACTTACTCACCATCAGTAACCACTTTATCCTGATCAGTTTCCCGGTGGATCCAGAATCAATCCCAGGAACACTGGGCGTGAGCAGTGAATACACCAGTCCATTATAGAGCACCACACACACACACACACAGCAGTAACACTTTATCTTAGCCAATTTATTTACTAGAATGATCATTCATTTACTGGTACTATAATCCACTGCATGCCTTATAGTAACACCATCTGAGATTCAGAAATTACTATTTAACAATAAGGTCTCAAATAGTTTCCACTAGGGTAAAAGTATTGGCACCTTCGTTTTTCTTTGGCTCGTTGCTACCATTACAGTTTAGCTGTGTGTTGAGGCAATGAAGGAAACAACCCATTTAAAGGAAATGATTTAAATTTGAATAGTATTTCCCAAATATTTGTAGTTAAATAATAATAAGCACTTGATTAGTCTGCTACCTTTTGTATGGCAAAGATCTTTAAAAACACCAGAGAGCATCTTTTCATAAGTATTGGAAACAGGCACTCTTTACTTGGTAGTTGTAGATTTGTGTTAGTAACTCTACCATGCTGTGTTGCACTGTTTAGAGAAAACGTGCTATTTGGGGCCCTGAAATATTCCAAAACAGCCAACACATATATATATATATATATATATATATATATATATATATATATATATACAGAAAGATTGTGTATCTTTCATGAATGTATCGTGTGGTATGATAAAAATTTTTTTAGGAAAATGGAGAACAAGGAGAGCACTGTTGTGCTAACTATAGTATCAATAAGCATGTGCTCTGCCCAAGGGGGCTAACACAGTTTCACACAGACTTTACAAGCTTATGATGTATAGGAGACTCAGCGTAATTCTCCACAGGAAGGTCACAGAGATTCAAGATGCTCCTCCTGAACCTGCACTGACAGGTCACGTATTTCTGATTCTATGCCACATGAACTCTCTATTTCTGTTCAGGCAAATTTTTTTGAAATGTACTTTCAGTACCCTGTCACATGGTACTGTGTGTGTGTGTGAGAGAGAGAGAGAGAGAGAGAGAGAGAGGGAGATCAATAGCTGATCACTGCATAATTCAGTGTTTTTTCCTTTAAAATGTCAATAATTGGCCTAGACAGTTTTAACCCTGAATGAGTTAGTGTGTGTGTGTGTGTGTGTAGGTGGTAGATTTGGAGAGCCGTGGAGGCCAGGGGCCCAGCGACATGCTGAAGGATGAGCTCACACAGTCCCTGGAGGAACTGGAGGCTTTACTCAAAGCTAAAGATGAGGTGAAGGTTATGAGGCAGGCAGCTTTGTGGAGACACTTTGCACAGAGACGCTTTTATCCTACCAATCTTAAACAATATCTTAACACCAGGTATCACCAACTCTGGAGCTCTGTGTGTTTCAGGAAATCCGTATTCTTCAGGCGAAGAAGTCTAATTTCCATGAGATGGAGCAGGAGAGAGAAGAAGCCATTCACAGATTACAGGTGCAAAAAAAGGAGCCTCAGTAGCTTCATACACTGCCACAGCAGCCCCTGTGTGAGCCGCTACTCATACAGCCACCTGGTCACGATCAGGGCTTTTCAAGAACCGAAACACTACAGCTAGTGTGCTGAAATGAAGGAACAGCAATAAATAGCTCACTGAAAGTGTTGGTTTGTGCCAAGGCTATTTTAGTTCTGACTTTAAAATGAGATTGCTTTTAATATAATTATTTTACATCTGAACTGTTTTTTTTTTAGGGTTAGGGTTAGTTGTAGAAGCTTAAGCAATTTTCCAGATGTTAATGTTTAAAACTAAAGCTAGAATTATTTTACCTTTGACAGATTCCTATTTTAATAGCAATGCTCATAAAATGACTGAATGATCATTGTTATTGTTGCAACTCACATGTATACAAGCGACTTGGTACATCCACACACATCCATAGGTTATGGTGTATTGTACAACCCTACAGCAGAAATTGTTTCTAGATCCAACAGACGAGCTACTGTTGCTCAATTTGCTGAAGCAGTTAATGCTGGTTCTGAAAGGTGTCAGAATACACAGTGCATGAATGGTCAGGGCTGTTTTGGCAACAAAAGAGGGCCCAAAACAATATTAGCCAGATGGTCATAATGTTATGCATGGTCAGTGTATAGGTCCTTTAGTGGGATGTTAAAACAGATTCCTCCCCTTTCACATATTTGAGGCTAACCATACTTAGAATGCTAGAACTTGATTAGTGATTGAAGTGTGTGATATTACAAACCATATTATTGCGATTGTATTCAGGAGCTGGAGATGCGTAACCTGGATCTGGAGCGGCGGGTGCAGAGTGCTGAGCAGAGCCTGGCCTCCACCCTGGAGGATCGAGACCGCACCGATAACGAGGTCCAGAGGGTCATCCAGATGCTCGATGTCAAGCTCTTTGACCTCAATGACCTGCGACAGACCCTCATCAAACTGCTCGACAAGTAGAGCAGTAAAGAAAGAGCGGTGTTCTGACTGAAAGAGCTGGAGCTGAGGTGCAAGAGAGAGAGAAAGAGAGAGGTGTGGTCTCTGTGCTCGGCCAAAGCTCAGCACCCCGGCTCTCAGAAACAGAACGGCTGCCGTTCGAGAGGCGCCACATGTCAGCACATAGTGTAGCTATGCTTTCAAATAGAGAATATCAGAGGCTAGTGACTACACCTACACGACATTTTGTTCTGTAGTTTTCTTTGATGTTTCCTCTTGATTTTTCAGTTAACAACTTAGCAATAAATATCAGTTTAAGTCAGTATTCAGTTGATAGCGATTGGGTGTAAAGTATATTTTTGATACATCAGGTGACGCACGGCAGAACGTTTCCTTTCAGTAGCAGAAAATAAAGAGTCCGAATAAAAATAATATATTACATTGCATTATATTATGTCCTAGACGTAACCCTATTATAACTGGTACTATGGCACTGTTGAATAAAGGAACAAGGAAAAGAAATAAAGTGACAAGAGTTTATGGTGAGCATGAAACCATTATAATACTATTCGAATTTTTAAACTTTATACAAACTGAAAATTTTCAGATTAATTTCGAGAGAAATGATAAGTGAATGTAATCTGCGTATGCAGTTTCTTTGAGGCAGAGACCCTGTGTATGTATTACCAAAGACCAGCAGAAACATCACTATTGTCTGAGGAGTCTTTAACTGCTCAGTATGATTAATTCATTGGTAAAACATTCTGGTCTGTATTTAATCTAGCACTAATCTTCATAAGTAATATGGGATGCGAGAAAAAGTAGTTTGAAATGTACACATGTAGTCAAGATGTACTGTAGGCAATGCACAATTTATTCTAATAGGTTCATGTAGGTTACGATATTTCTAGGTAAGTATTCATTAAGTACAAGTTAAGGCTATTTTTCCTGCATTTAGGAATGCCCGCTTGTGGCTTGGGTGGAACTTGCACTGTACTTTTCTAGTTAGATATAGGGCTTCTAAGCATCGTTCAACTTTGATGTCACAGGCCTCATCCGAGGCTGCATGGTTGCGTATCAGTCATTGCTTCAGGAAACTTACTGCTTTGAGTATTTGTGAACGTGACCTTTGTGTGAAGAGGAAATGACTTTTGAATGTGACTTAACATCCTTTTTGCCCCATGCAGTCTACACATACAATTAAGATCGAGTCTTAATGTCAGAGAAACTAAAGGTTACAAATAAAATCAATCAAGATTGCATTTCCTAACAGGAGCATGACATTGATTTTAGAGCCTTGTAGGAGAACATACTCAAATATTTTCCTCTTAAGGTATACTTTTCAGCTTCAGATCACCTACTTTGCTTTACATCATTCTGCTGACTGATATTATACATGCCTTATTCGGGTAGAGCACATTTCCAGTATCACTATCAATCATGTTTTGGCCTGCATAGGGCAAGTGAGAATTTGTTTTACTGCAATCTTTACCTTAAACTGTGTACTGAGCCAGAGACTGATATATACACATACAGAATGTAAGCAGCCTGGCCTGGATTATTCGTTAACAACTGTTTCTGTGCTGAAGTTGTGCACAGTGCCTGTTAATAAAAAGAAATCATGATGCCATGTGTGTCTGATGTGAATGTGTCTCTTATTTGAACTTAACTGCTGAAAAATAAAGCACTGGATCGCCGATTTCTTTTTAACGTTTTATTGTTAAACAATCGCCACATAATTCCAAGCGCACTGGTGCTACAGTTTACTTCAGCTTCTTCTTGGGGCGCAGGTTGTTGGTGTGTCCACACTTCTTCTTGCGGCAGTTAACGGCACGGGGGTGAAGGCGTGCGTAACACCTGAAGACAAACCCAGCGGTCAATTTGTGTCGAAATTAAATGAGCAAAATCTCAGTTTATCTACAGATACGCAAATGTGTATAGCAAAAATCTATAGCTTATGGACTTTGAACACACATTAAAGTGCACAAAATAAGGTACGTACTTGCGGCAGATCATCTTCTCGCAGTTGTACTTCTGCGCCAGCTGCCTGAGGGAAGGCTCGATGATTCCTCCTCTCAGACGGAGCACCAAGTGCAGGGTGGACTCTGAGTGACAAGAAGAATTCACCTTGTTACCTTTTGGCAGCAAGCCCTCAAACTACAACAAATCACTGTTTTATTTATTAACTCATAATCCGATGAGACACTTTTTCAAACTCTGATGTGCGTCAAAACCTGACCATGATCAACGGCTCAGTGATATTCAGCAATGTGGCTGGTCATAATGAACATTTTATAATCCACTTTTTTGTTAAATACTATGAAACAAATCCTAGCTTTTCTTACACCAGTGATGTTCTGCATAAATCACCACAGAATGAGATGAACCCAAATCAGCATCATACTGAACATCTTTACACAGTATTGGTGCATCTCCATCTACTGGAGATGATCGAATTTAACACTTACTAAAACTTTGTTCAAGTACACACAATAGTTATCAAACAAACATTAATAACACAAATCTCTTCCATCCAGGTTCTATCAGTTCTTACATACAGATAGGAAAAAAAAAAAAAGGTGGGAAATAAATTACACACCTTTCTGAATGTTATAATCTGACAGTGTGCGTCCATCTTCCAACTGTTTGCCAGCGAAAATCAGACGCTGCTGGTCAGGAGGGATACCTGTGGCAAAATACTGCGTTAATACAGTTATGACACAAGACAATAAACCTGACGGTACTCATCATCATCACCTTCCTTGTCTTGAATCTTGGCTTTGACATTCTCGATGGTGTCACTGGGCTCAACCTCGAGGGTGATGGTTTTGCCGGTCAACGTTTTCACGAAGATCTGCATTTTTCCTTCACTGTCAGATTAAAAGACAAGTCAAGCTTTACTAACACTTCCGTCATTTTTATTGAATAGACGCATTCCAGGTAACTAAAGGGGGCATTTCTGACTAAGAAAAGCGCGTTCGTTCAACACAAGCACAATTAAAATACGTACACGTTTATAATTATATACTCTAAAAGCAGGTTAATTACTCAACACAATGAATTCATGAACACAATCGAGTCTAGTAAACTGCACGCGCAGGTTTGGAGTATCGCCGTGGCTAGCACGCCGCTAACACATGGCCATGAGCAGCGCTTATAACGCCTAGCTCTCCTTAGCTATTTATAACGCCTCGCTTAAATGCATTTAATCCGCATTAAAACGCCACCCTACCTCTCCAAAACACAACACAGACGCTTCTTTTGACCCTTGGTACTGAATAATCGCTTCAAACACGCTGTATTGAAGATATTTTTGACTATTACAGAGACCGAAAAGCTTACCCACCCTGTACGCCTGGCCTCGGAGGAAAAAAGGACCGATGACGTATTTCCGCTTCAATATTCACGTTTAGCCTGGAAGTATAACAAGTTACTGCCACCTACAGGCTGGGGGAAAATAGTTCTACAAGAAACTTGAGGAATAATGAGCTTTTATGCAACAGTTGCATAAAACAGACACAACAGTTTCTAAAGTTTATTATTATTATTATTATTATTATTATTATTATTATTATTATTATTATTATTATTATACACAAGGAAAACACCAAAGCAATGCCAATGAATTCTGAAGAAGTATGTATGTATTTTCTTAAATCCACAACTAGCATTTTCGTGGGCAAACTAACTACCTACTCCCCTAAATGAACAAATCACTTCAAAATGCTTTAATGTTGATGAATAAACCACATCATTTTTGCCAGAATGCCAAATAAGTGGAGATAAGCAAGCATTCTTTCAGCAGCTAACAAACTAACATTACTGATCAAATTTGTGCCAAGTAAGCTGGTGTTAAAATCAGCCTCCATGTTTTCAATTAAACCAGACGATGTAAATGATAACGTTCAAAGAATAGGAAAGCATGTTTAGAGATGGATTTACTTTAATGTACCTCATCAGACAATGATTTATCAGTAAACTGTTACTGAGGCACAGTGAAATTTTACAGGGGCTCATGCCCTTAAAATAGAAAGGGTCTAATCACACACCAATATATCACTGTATGGCCAAAAGTATGTGGACAACGACCGTCACAGCTATATGTGGTTCTTCCTCAAACTGTTGCCACAAAGTTAGGATCACACAACTGTAGAGAATGTCTTTGCTCGCTGTAGCACAAAGCTAGCTCTATAAAGACACAGGATTAGGCTACTGAACGAAAGGACATGAGTGCTAAGATGCCAGTGCTAGGCCCTTGATCAAGGCCCTTAATCCTCTAATGCTCAGCTATATAAAGATAGGGGTATCTACCAAATGCTGTAAATGTGGATAGTGTGTCAGCAGCAACACATCAGTTCAGGACATAAAAAACACCACTGAACACCACGGAAATGTGCGTTGGGTTTTCTTGTTTTTATGTTTTACATTGCTCATACATTTACATTTCTGTCATTTAGCAGACTCTCTTATCCAGAGTGACGTGTAAGAATGCATTAAAGTCTCTATCAGTTAATACTTTAACACTGGTCACAAACTTAGTATCAGCCTAAAAACTGAGTTGTTTTTATTTATTTATTTATTTATTCATTTAGTATACCAACCTCTTACCCTGAGAGATGGTGGGATCAGTCAAGCAGTGCTAGCAGATCTGAGGGAGCATGGTACAGTGTGAGGAGTAATAAGAGCTTCGAGGTAAGAGGGAGCTGGTCCATTCTCGGCTTTGTAGGTAAGCGTCAGCATTTTGAATCTGATGGTGCAGTTACTGGAAGCCAGTGCAGGAGCAGCAGTGGGGTAGTGTGGGAGACATCTCAGAGGTAGAAAGTTGCAGAAGTCCAGTCTCGAAATGACCAGAGACTGAACAAACACCTGAGCAGCCTGTGTGGATAGAAGTGGCCGAATACTTCTGATGTTGTACAGAATAAACCAACTTAAGCAACATGGGAGCAAAAGGACAGTTGATTATCCATGGTTACCCCAAGGTTGTGAGCAGTGGCCAAAGGGGAGATCAGAGAGTTGTTCAGAGATATCACGAGATCCTGGGCTGGGGGATGAATCACCTGGGATGACCAGCAATTTGCTGGGATTGAGTTTCCACGATATGTCTGCCAGACATGCTGAGATCCGAGCAGAAGTCATGGTATCTGAGGAAGGGAAGGAGATGATAAAATTCAGAGCAGGGTTTCATATCATTCCTCAATTACGTACATTTGACGTCATTTACCATTGACTGGTATATGCCTTATACTTCCAGTTTGTATATATATATATAAAAAAAGATAGTGTTTCATTTCAGAGAAGACACTACCTTCTACAATTCGCACACTAGATGGTAGAGCACATAGTTCGCAGTGTAAGTGCATAGTGTATAGTATAATATAAGGGGATATCCAAAGTCCACCCCCAGGGCCAAATGCCAATTTTAGACAGATGTCCAACTCAGGGATGTCTGATCTTATCTTGTAAGAGCCAGTGTGTTTGCAGGTTTCCATTCCAACCAAGCAGAAGCCACAACTGATCGTCTATTTTAAGCGAAGATAAACCAATTAAACATGTGTCTCAGGTGTGGCTTACACGTGTCCGACTTGATAAGAATGAAAACCTGCACCTATACCAGATCTTTGTGGATTAGATCAGACATCCCTGTGTGAACTGGCCCATGGCTTCCCTCTAAGATTGTATGCATGCCAGTGACGTGTCGTTCATGAACAATTCGTTCATTATGAACGCATCCTTAATATGACTTGGGAACAACGAGTCGTCTCGGAGAGCAGTTTGTTCATTTTGTATTGACCGTGTATGCAAAACATCCTATAGTTCTGTTCTCATTTTGGCTTTGGTTGATTTATAGTGTTGTCTTATTAACAAGGTAGCTCAAGTGGTCAAGGCTCTAGATCATTGACCAGAAGCTCTGGGTTCAAACCAAGCACCACTAAGCTGCCCTTGAGTAAGGCCCTTTACCCTCCCTGCTCCAGGGGGCTGCATCATGGCTGAACCTTTGCTCTGACCCCAACCCCAAGTATAGGATAGAAGTAAAGAATTTCTCTGTGGAGAAATGTATTTATAAAGAATTAAGACATCTTAACTTATTCTAAATGTTCGTAAGCAGATGTGTCAAGGTAATTGGCTATTAACACGTAACATTGTAATTATATTCTGCTGAAATGAACGAAATGACTCAGGAAAAAAAAAAGATCCAGTGGTCCGAGTCAGTAAAATGATGTGAACTTCTCATCACTAAATGCCTGCTGACCAACACGTTGCAGTTTCACCTTTCACCTGACGGGGGCAGCAGACTCGGTTAAACACAATTATTTACAATGTAAGAAGATTTCCTCCTCCTCCGACTACTACACCTGAGTATTAATTTAGAGAATGATGTTTAGTCGTGGCTACAAAAAAACCTTACCTGTGCTAATCGAGCCCCGGGGACGAGCCCAAGGTCATCGCAGCTTGCTACAGAAAAGAGACGACAATGCCGTTTATGACCATCCTAAATGAGTGGCCTTTAAAATGAAAATGTATATTTAGAAACATCATTAAGTAGTATATATTTTATGGGTAAAAGCTCCAATAAGTATTGGACATGTTTTGTTAATAATTATATTATTTATAATTACTTTGTCTTGATTTATGTGCAAAACTGGAGGTGATGTTTTTTTTTATTGTTTTCTTTCTTTGTATACATGTAAGTCGATTATTTATCGTGGTACTTGGCACAGACGATTCTGTATGTAGAACATGGTGAATGTTTAAGCAACTGTTATACGTTTTATATTTTAAATATCTTAGAATTTGTTGATTATATGGTGTTTTGTATTGCCCAAGCTCCCTCTACTGGCGGAATAATGTCACTGCGTGCAATGTGTCTTAGAACAGTTTATTTTATTTTATTTTGTTTAGCCGCTAGGGCTCTCGTGAGCAACAACGTCATTGGTAGTTATTTATTTATCAATATCAAAAAGATGAACGTGAACAATAAAAACACTTGCCCGTCCCTGGGTGGGCTCGAACCACCAACCTTTCGGTTAACAGCCGAACGCGCTAACCGATTGCGCCACAGAGACGAGGTTGCTGGCGAGCAAAAGCCAGATTCTTTTTGAAGTATCCTTTGATGAGCCGTTGTCATGATTCATGCACCCAGCAGATAACACCGTACTTACTACTCGATACAGATCATTTTAGACACTCCACAGAGCAACTTTCATTCATTCTAAAAGCTCTCTACGGTTTCTGTTTGACTCGGGTTATTTTCGTGTCCAATGGCGCCCTCTAGTGGGCAACCTTAGGCATGCAAAATTTGTGTATGAGGTACAACGGCATGTCTTTGCGGTGTTTGATATCTAGAACTATAATTTTAAACTGGTTAGTTTTATTTATAAATGTCCACAGCTTTCACTATATATATATATATATATATATATATATATATATATATATATATATATATATATATATATATATATATATATATATATATATATATATATATATATATATATATATATATATATATATATAGATAGACTATATTGCCAAAAGTATTCGCTCACCTGCCTTGACTCGCATATGAACAGCTTCAACTCTTCTGGGAAGACTGTCCACAAGGTTTAGGAGTGTGTTTATGGGAATTTTTGACCATTCTTCCAGAAGCGCATTTATGAGGTCACACACTGATGTTGGACGAGAAGGTCTGGCTCTCAGTCTCCGCTCTAATTCATCCCAAAGGTGTTCTATCGGGTTGAGGTCAGGACTCTGTGCAGGCCAGTCAAGTTCCTCCACACCAGACTCTGTCATCCATGTGTTTATGGACCTTGATTTGTGCACTGGTGCACAGTCATGTTGGAAGAGGAAGGGGCCAGCTCCAAACTGTTCCCACAAAGTTGGGAGCATGGAATTGTCCAAAATGTCTTGGTATGCTGAAGCATTCAGAGTTCCTTTCACTGGAACTAAGGGGCCAAGCCCAGCTCCTGAAAAACAACCCCACACCATAATCCCACCTCCACCAAACTTTACACTTGGCACAATGCAGTCAGACAAGTACCGTTCTCCTGGCAACCGCCAAACCCAGACTCGTCCATCAGATTGCCAGATGGAGAAGCGCGATTCGTCACTCCAGAGAACGCGTCTCCACTGCTCTAGAGTCCAGTGGCGGCGTGCTTTACACCACTGCATCCGACGCTTTGCATTGCACTTGGTGATGTATGGCTTGGATGCAGCTGCTCGGCCATGGAAACCCATTCCATGAAGCTCTCTGCGCACTGTTCTTGAGCTAATCTGAAGGCCACATGAAGTTTGGAGGTCTGTAGCGATTGACTCTGCAGAAAGTTGGCGACCTCTTCGCACTATGCGCCTCAGCATCCGCTGACTCCGCTCCGTCAGTTTACGTGGCCTACCACTTCGTGGCTGAGTTGCTGTCGTTCCCAAACACTTCCACGTTCTTATAATACAGCTGACAGTTGACTGTGGAATATTTAGGAGCGAGGAAATTTCACGACTGGATTTGTTGCAGGTGGCATCCTATCACAGTTCCACGCTGGAATTCACTGAGCTCCTGAGAGCGACTGTTTGTAAAAACAGTCTGCATGCCTAGGTGCTTGATTTTATACACCTGTGGCTATGGAAGTGATTGGAACACCTGATTCTGATTATTTGGATGGGTGAGCGAATACTTTTGGCAATATAGTGTATATATAATTTTTAATTTCTCAATAAATTTTAGTTTATAAAAATATTTAACGCTTTCCTGCAGTACTATAACTACCCACAAGAGGGCAGCACTTCCCCATAAACACAAACAGTGTAAGACTAGATTGATAGACACATATAGATAGATAATTATACGCCAGATATCATGATAATAAAAATACATTTGTCTAATCTTATTTTTCTATTTCTCATATTATAAGGTTAAACTGAAAAGGGTAGTTTATTTATTGAAGTGAATGAGTCATGCACTGCAAACACATCCATCTTTGTTGAGATATGGAAAATACAGGTAGAGTATGACATCACAATCATCAAATTGAGACAAACAACAAAGTGTATGATGGGTAACCTAATTATGGTTCTGTTCTAATGAAGGTGTGATGAAGTGTTAAAAATAAGTGAGTCTAAAATTGTTCAACTCATTTAATAATACAATACAGATTAAAAACAGAGAAAAGGCATATGTACAAATAACAGTGAGTTTTCATGAAGGCTTCCATTATTGTGTAGTCTTTCGTCTTCAGCTTATGGTACTGTCAAGAAAGCATACATATTTGTGCATACTTTGTTTATCACTTATACAGTGTTTCACAATTCTGCTCGATCGGTTCCCTCTGCACTGGACGTTTCCGTACTTTTCCAAAACCATGTTTTTGTTTTGTTTAGCAGCCACTTAAACGTCTGTCTGTTAAAAGCAGAAAGCACAGAAACATCGAGTGCAGTGAAACTCCAGTAGTATGAAGGACCAGCCCATAGTTTTTAGTGTGTGAGACTAGCATTAGAGCCAGAGGTGTTATGAACTGCTATGACAGTCTAGGATATGCATAACATTGGCAGTCAGTAGCAATGTCTTATGGCTACAAGGTCCAAAATGTTACACCCCTGTCTTAATTCTTTTAAATTAATAGTGAACACAACAATAAGAGTAACCTCAGTGCTCTCTCTCTCTCTCTCTTTCGCTATCTCGCTTTGGGGGTTCTGCTGCTCACACTGACTCTCTGATTAGCCAAGTTGTTTAAAACACAACTGGAAGTCATCATGGCCAGTTTGGAATCGAGGACCACTTTCCTCTTCCTCCATGAGGCCTGATCCTCTTCTTCATCTCCATCTTCTTCTTCTTCCTCCTCCTCTTCGTCTGCCTCACTTTCATCGTCACTGCGTTCGTCTTTGTCCAACTGCAGGGAAACGGTCAGGATGTTTAAAAACACAAGCATTAAAACAAAAAAAATTTACTAACTAAATTAACTGTCCTGGGTTAAATATTCTGTGTTTGTTCTAATGTTTACAAGGTGTCTGCCTTTTTTTTTTTTTTTAGGCCACCAGTATTCTGTCATATCTACCAACGTTTTCATCTACAGAGCTGTGACACACCTTTCCCAGAAAGAGGAACTTGTAGATCATGCGGAGTATGAGCCAGGCCCAGAAGATGTGCAGGGACTGCAGCACTAGGAGCAGACAGTTGAAGAAATAATACCCTACAAATGGCTGGAAGAAGTCCATCGACGAGATCAGAGTAGTGTATATGATCCTATGGGATATAGAAAACAAGAAAGATCAGCGAGTCTGCTCTAATAACGCAATAACTGCTTTCTAATAAACGCAGGAGAAAAAAACATATAGTGCCAAGTGAACACCTGGCAAGGATCTAATTACTCATCTATTACACCACTGCTATGTTGTTACGCTATCATTTTCTTGATCTTACATTATTAATTAAGCAATTGTCTCCTAATGAAAGCTGACGGGACAGAGGTCTTACTTGCTTGGAAACACGACCAGGCGTGTGACCAGGAACACCACAGCAAACACCACAAATAGCGAGTCGCAGGTTTTTTTCCAGCCTGCATAATTGAACATTTTTGCTGACTGTTGGGAAAGAACGAAAAAAAATTGTGTTACTTCAGACATGTCATCACTCAGAATGAAATAAATCTTTATGACTTGAAGTGACTTGCATGTTATTCTTTATAATTAAAATGATCTGATTATCATGGTTTGTTTTATAAGTTTAAACATGTTTCATGGACATGCTGCTCCATATCTTGTCTTATCTTTTAAAGCTTTATGCTAATTCATCCATCAACAGCATCATCCTGAAGCTTATTCTCTGCCTTAACTCACGACTCAGCATCATATAGCTGCACTGCATTAGAGTACTCTGAGTCCAGTGTTTTCAGCAACGTTTCTGCATTCGATTTCCTGTTGATGTGACACAGATGGAAAATGATGTGTCCGAAAAGAAGCACTTGTACTGTCGCCTTTAGGAGCTAACAGTGAAAAGTGACCACTAGCTTTTTGTTTGAAATTACTATACTTCTTTCTCTTCTTAAATACTATTGTAACTAAACCGGTCCACCAGTAAGACCATTGCTTCAGAGGGTCTAATTTCTCCCATTTATAATGAGCGTGCAGCATCCTCATCAGCACCAGAATCCCACAGGACATCAAAAGAAACCTCAATATTAACATACTGCATTGCATAAGTTTCAGGATGCAGGTTCCTTCAGAGAACACATGCTTTGGACAGAAGTTGTCGACATACATTTCTCAATATCATTATCAAGGACTTCCTTATTCATGGAATTATTTCTGACAGCAACGAAGCCTCTACAGTGCATTCTCACCTCTAGCAGGAAGTCAGAGGAGTCATGGACGAGGATGACCAGAGTGCCAATGCGGATGTAGTTGGCACAGTAAGAGAATCCGAGCAGAAAGATGGTAGCAATGTGGTGGACAATTTGTTCTTTGAAATCCTAGAACAGAAACGAGAGCTGATGGGGAACTTTTAAGAGTTTAATAAGTTACTTATTAATTTACTTACTAATTTTGAGTTACTTAAAATGTACTTGTGTGTTTAAAAACATCACTTAGATACACAGCTGTATATCTCTTTCAGAGACCTATTTAATCTTGTACACAAATACACTATGTGACCAAATGTATGTGGTCTCCCTCCTAATAATTGATTGCATTGAAGTGCATGAAATCAAGCACAAGACATGCAATCTCTATAAACAAACAGTAGCAGTAGAATGTGTTGTAATGAAGATCTCAGTCACTTAAAACATTCACATTTACGGTATTTGGGAGATGCCCTTACCCAGAGCGGCTTACATACATCCCATTTTTATACAACTGAGCAATTCAGGGTTAAGGGCCTTGCTCGAGGGAACAGCAGTGACAGATTGGTGGTCCTGGGATTCATAACCTTCATAACCTTCCAATCAGTAGTCCAATGACTTAACCACAGAGCTAAAAACATGTCAGAAGTCAGTTCATGCCCTGCTAGATTCAACCCAGTAGACTATAAAGGCTATTACTGTTAAATGGAAGAATCCAGAAGCAACAACAGACGTTAAATGACGACTGATAGTGTGTGATTGTTCAGTGCTATAACATATATATCGTACGTATAAAATCATTGATTCTCTGTTCGATCACTCAGTTTTTCCAAACCATCTCAGCCGAAATAACTCTGCAACAGGACCTTTATGAAATTTCCTTGTTTCCTTGGCCAAGCAGTGCCACTGGACTCTGGAGCAGTTCTCAGGAGCGATGAACCACACCCCACTAACTGGGAGTCTGATGGACAAATGGTCCAGATGGACTAGATTTGGTAGATACCAGGATAACGCTACCTACCAGAATGCATAGTACCTATAGTAAACTTAGGTGAAGGAATAGAATGGGTCTTTTTTCAGGGTTTGGGCCATTTCAAGTGAAGGTTAATGCTACAGCAAAAGAAAATATTTTAAATCATTGTATGCTTCAATTTGTAGCACCAGTTTGGACATGGCTGTTTCTTCTTTCAGCATAACAACATGTGTATATAGTGAGGACCATAAAGACATTTTTTGACTAGTTTGGTGTGGTTGTGAGCAAGGAGTTCTCGTTCAAGCCACAAAGCTGAACAAATTCCCACAGACACACTCCAAAACCTTGTAGTAAGCTTTTGCAGAAGAATGGAGGCTGTTATAGCTGCAAAGTGGGGACCATATAACTGCCCTGGGTTATGGAACAGCAAGTCGAACAAGCTCATGTAGTTGTTGACTGGCAGATGGTCAGTTGTTTACATAATTCTGGCCATATGGTGTACGTTTTGCGTCACAAAAGCATAGGCGAAAGTCGTGTTCTATTTTCGGTGAGCTGTTACCGAGCTCTATGAATTGCAATTAGGCTTCTGTGCTAAATACTCAGCACTTACTTTTCTCTTGACGTCCACAGAGACACAGAGCAGCAGGGACCAGTAGAAGCCTAGTTCCAGCATGTAATACCAGTAATGCACATTCTCCACACGCTGCAATACACAAGTATTGAAAGATCAGTAATTGTTGCTGGAATAACAAAATCATTAGGAGATACAGCTAAATAAATAAATGAATAAATAAATAAATAAATAACCAAAGGCATAATGTGACTGAATAAGTGTGTGTGCATGTGCACCTTTTCTACTACCTTAAATGTGCTATTTAATAAATTATTCAACGTAAAAAAAAAAAAAAACTTATGTGAGGACTTTCCATTGCCATAATTATTCAGCTAATTAATTTAATAATAATTAAAATAATAATAATAATAATTTAATAATTATTCAGCTACACAGATCAAACTCAGAAACCAAAAGGAACCCTTTGCCACCAAAATAAAGGATAAAAAATAAACACAAACATGTCCACACACACTTTTACTCAAGCTCATACAGCTTTGAAAGGCAAATAAACTCCTCTCTCCGAATGTAGGACACAGTTTACAAAGTTGTAATTTGGATAAATGGAAATGATTGTTATATTGCTGGGTTTTTTTTTTCTTTTGGTCAAGAAGCTCTTTCCCCTGGGCTGCCAATGCAAATGATATAACAAAAAAGGTGTTTTTCTACTCCTGCCTTTTTTGTGTGTCTGTGGTATGCTTACCTGTTGGGGATATCCCCTCCAGCACTCCTTCTGCTCCCAAAACCAAGATGTCTGCCAGGCAGAGAAAGAATGAGGTCAGATAACAGGCTTCTGTAACACACACTAACACACACACACTCTCACTCCATACGGCAATGACAGACAATGACAATCGAAATGAAAGTGGGATCAAATAACCTCTTGTTACTTTGTATGATCCCTGACATAATGTGACAAATGAGATCTTAATGAAGCGTTTAAGGATCCCTGCTAATAGATGATTGACAGCTCAGTAAGGTGAGAATGTATCCTGCTCTTGGTTAATGCATGCAATTTCTGTTACACGGAAAACAAATATGTATTACATTCCATTGTGCTTCAGGGGAAACATACTATAAGTAAGTTGTAAGGCAAATGAATAATCATTAGGCTTGTCTGACTGCTGTTATTATAAACGCTGCTATTATTGAAAAGAAAAAAGTAGCATGTGTCTGTATAGGATTTGTTTTACTTCATATAATTTACATTTCATGCAATTCGAGAGTGCAAACTTATACTGCTTCATTCCAGGTACAGGTTCATGCCAGGTACTTAACTAATACCTTCCCTTGTGGTGTAAGGGTGTACCATAATGTCTGTATTAACATCTGTTTAGTGCTCCAAATGTCTGTATTCAAATATCTGTATTTGCAGTAGGTGTGGCCTCAACCACATTTTTTTTTTAAGTTAAGTGTGAACTCTACCTAAAGAAACAATGGAAAAACCCCAAGGTAAAAATGGCAGAAGTGTCAGCATGGTCTGTCAATTCAGTCTCTGACAGTTCCTCAATCTCAGCTGCATTACATTACTAGAGATAAGCAATTCTTTCACTCTTGCTTGTGAACACCTGCCCAGGATATTTTCAAATGAATTTTTATAACCAATGTACAACACAGCAGCTCAGACTAGGCTGTTGCTGTAAATGATTCATGCAGCATCACTTTTTAATGTTCATAAACGACCTTTCATTGTTCTGCAAGCTTTATATCTAATTGCTCGCTCGTGCCATCAGTGTCCCACAGGATCCAAAACCCAATCCACAGTTTCAACCAGATTCACACTGTGAACCTTTCTGGCAAAAGCTCCTAATTGGATCTGTATCTGCTCATTTCAAATATGACTAAATACTAAATATTTATTGAAAATAATGAGTCGAGTTATTATTATTATTATTATTATTATTTTTTTAAAGAACTTCATCTACACAACATGCATATAATTCTGGTAAAACTAGCACACAACATGGACCAGAGGTATCCAATCTTATCCACAAAGGGGCTGGTGTGAGTACAGGTTTTTATTTCAATCAAGCAGGAGCCACATCTGATTCCACCTGTTTAATCAGTCCATCTTGGCTTTCAATAGACTCAGGTGTGGCTTCTGCTTGTTGGAATGAAACCTGCACCCACAGCGGCCCTCTCCAGATAAGACTGGAGACCGCTGCTATGAAGGGAATGGCTACAAAACACGGCAATGACAACACTTACTTCGATAAGCGATGCAAGTCCACCAATGAACGATATTAAGTAGAAGACAAACCTCCAACTACAAAACAAGATTAAAGATATTTTGGACTTAACCGTGTAGATTAAAGACCTTGCCAAGGCCCAAGGTCACTAGACCAAACAATGCAATGGATATCATGTAACACCATCACAAGCACACAGTCAAATGCCATGTGATTGTTATCTAGAACATGATAATCACTGCTACTAAGTGAAACATAAGGACCACGGTGGTTATTACATGTGAATACCCTTGTTTTTGTAGAGTGAACACACCTTGCCTCACAGAACTTCTTGGTGTTGCTGGGTCTGTCCTGATTTCGACGATGACGGAACCAGATTTCTATTTGTTTCTGGGTTAGGCTGCTCTGCTTCATCAGACTGCTGAGCTCATTCTGAAAAACAGTCAATAAAAATAAAATTTAAAGTGGGGATTGTCTTTAGCTTTAGAACTTAACAGATTTGGCATGTTTACACATGTTGGTTTCTCTAAACAAGAAAATGGAAATGTCCAGAGATCACAAACTATCACAAACAGAGATAAGAGGAAGCAGCGAGCCAGGGCACTCCTCGTGTGGATCATATGATTGACACTTGTGTAGTATTACAAAACCCTGAGGTTTGTTTTCAGTTTATGATGTGTAGAGGAAGAGAACATGTGCAACTTCATGGTAGGAGCAACCCTCATGATTGTATCTCTGTGTAAGTGCTGGAAAAATCAAACAAATTTGTTTTCAAAGCGATCATAATTTAGATCCAGTGACAGATGAAGGCTAGTTTACTGAAGCCATTCGTGTCCCCTCTAGCTTTCTCACCTCAAACAAAACAGGCCGGGGATTAACACATACCTTCCTCTGACACAGATGAAGCTAATTTTCAAGGCTTTTTTAAATGACAATGACATCTAGTAGTGAGTGTAAAGCCTGTATAATAGTGTAAATTTGCTGTCCCCTTAAAATAACTCAACACACAGCCATTAATGTATAAACTGTTGGCAACAAAAGTGACTACACCCCTAAGTGGAAATGTCCAAATTGGGCCCAAAGTGTCAATATTTTGAGTGGCCACCATTATTTTCCAGCACTGTCTTAACCCTCTTGGGCATGGAGTTCACCAGAGTTTCACAGGTTGCCACTGGAGTCCTCTTCCACTCCTCCATGATGACATCACAGAGCTGGTGGATGTTAGAGACCTTGCGCTCCCCCACCTTCCGTTTGAGGATGCCCCACAGATGCTCAATAGGGTTTAGGTCTGAAGACATGCTTGGCCAGTCCATCACCTTTACCCCCAGCTTCTTTAGCAAGGCAGTGGTCGTCTTGGAGGTGTGTTTGGGGTCGTTATCATGTTGGAATACTGCCCTGCGGCCCAGTCTCCAAAGGGAGGAGTTCATGCTCTGCTTCAGTATGTCACAGTACATGTTGGCATTCATGGTTCCCTCAATGAACTGTAGCTCCCCAGTACCGACAGCACTCATGCAGGCCCAGACCATGACACTCCCACCACCATGCTTGACTGTAGGCAAGGCACACTTGTCTTTGTACTCCTCACCAGGTTGCTGCCACACACGCTTGACACCATCTGAACCAAATAAGTTTATCTTGGTCTCATCGGACCACAGGACATGGTTCCAGTAATCCATGTCCTTGGTGAGCTTGTCTTCAGCAAACTGTATGTGGGCTTTCTTGTGCATCATCTTTAGTAGAGGCTTCCTTCTGGGATGACAGCCATGCAGACCAATTTGATGCAGTGTGCGGCGTATGGTCAGAGCACTGACAGACTGACCCCCCACCCCTTCAACCTCTGCAGCAATGCTGGCAGCACTCATACGTCTATTTCTCAAAGACGACCTCTGGATATGACTCTGAGCACATGCACTCAACTTCTTTGGTCGACCATGGCGAGGCCTGTTCTGAGTGGAACCTGTCCTGTAAAACCACTATATGGTCTTGCCCACCGTGCTGCAGCTCAGTGTCAGGGTCTTGGCAATCTTCTTTTAGCCTAGGCCATCTTTATGTAGAGCAACAATTCTTTTTTCCAGATCCTCAGAATGTTCTTTGCCATGAGGTGCCCTGTTGAACTTCCAGTGAACAGTATGAGAGAGTGTGAGAGTGATAACACCAAATTTAACACACCTGCTCCCCATTCACACCTGAGACCTTGTAACACTAATGAGTCACATAACACCAGGGAGGGTAAATGGCTAATTGGGCCCAATTTGGACATTTCCACTTAGGGGTGTACTCACTTTTGTTGCCAACGGTTTAGACATTAATGGCTGTGTGTTGAGTTATTTTGAGGGGACAGCAAATTTACACTGTTATACAGGCTGTACACTCACTACTTTACATTGGAGCAGAGTGTCATTTCTTCAGTGTTGTCACATGAAAAGATATAAAAATAAAATATTTACAAAAATGTGAGGGGTGTACTCACTTTTGTGAGATACTGTATATATCAGCACAGTGTGCTTGCAAAGTAGCCCTAGTGTTTATCAGCACATCACTTTGTATCATACGGACAGGCAAATTAACATTCCTAACTGTAACTTTCTATAATGTACAGCAGTTTTACACAATCATGGAGGGCTTCAACGTGGCTTCAACGTGGCTTCTTGCCCTTTCCCCATGAAAATATTCTAGACTTTTTCCAGAAAGATCTGTTTAGTTTTCCAAAAGTTACGTTTTCTTGTTTAAAAACATTAAATATAATACACATACCAGAGAAACTGTGTTAGTGCAGAGAAAAATGCAATGTTATGCAAAGTTAGCATAAAACTCTGACTCTAGACATAGCTCAGGGAAAAATGGTTAACATGGTGTTAGCATCCATAATTGTTTGTAAAGCGACATGGATATATTTTTCCAGGAAGAAGGTATGCAAAACTACACGAGCCACCTGGGACTTCACACATGCTGCCTTGATGAACAATACATCTTTTGTGTGTATGTGTGTGTGTGTGTGTGTGTGTGTGTATGTGTGTGTGCTTATTTTCCCAGTGCTCACCTGTGCAGGTTGTCTGCTGTGTTTGCCGTAAAAGGCCTCCAGGCTTGGGGCAGGTGAGGCTGATAAGCGCAACTTGTCTTTCACCCCTAACAGTCTACTCAGAGGAACAGCTATGCACCTAAATAAGAGACATAATGACACACATTCACGTAAGCACTTCACAGACTCATACTGGGTCATATATGGACACATTATTGTTTGGTTTTCTAGAATAAAAGGGTTTGAAAATGCATTACATTCTAGAAGGTGTGACACATGAGATAATGTTTTTGTGTGTGTGTGTGTGTGTGTGTGAGAGAGATTAATTAGACCCAAGAAAGATGAGATCAAACATGGGTGAGAGGGACAAATTGATCAGGTGATACCTCAGATCTTCTCAGATTACAATAGTGGTCAGCTGCCACAGCAACAAAGCCATATCTTACACATACACACACACACACAGACACTCTTGCAGGCCTGCTGCTGTTTGTTGATTCAGCATCTCATGCTCTCCCTGTCTCCTGCTCCCCTGAGCCAGCATTTGGACAATCACATAACTCTATAGACCCACAGTGAGCTGAGCTCTCCTCTCTTCACAAACAGATGGGGTGCTGTTACATGCCAGCATAAGGCTAATAGCTGCTTTTAAAAGCAAAAGGAATTAAACTCCAACCAGATTATTTTCTAATGTGTGATTGTAACTGTGTTTTGAAGCCTACAGTTGTTTTTAAACGTTAATTGAAAGCTGACACGCCCACTTGGGTGCTCTTGGGATCTTTACAGCTGTGGGAGCCCTGAATCCTGTAAACATCCTGAATTTCAGTCATGGCCCCTACTAGCGTTTCTCACACCCTCAGCAACAAAAGACTAGATCTAGGCCAAAATTACTACCTCTGTCCTAAACAACTCCTAAGGAAAATAAGAATTCACACAAATAGATCGAATACAGTAGGTACCTGTATTTCTATACCCTGGGGCATGCTGTCACAGGAAAATAATCACATTATACATTTTACACAAATACAGCATAGATTTCATATTGTGACAGAGTTACATATCATGATACACTATTGTGAATATATTACTTTCACAATATCACCAACCGCATGATTCGGTATGCTTCCTTTAATTCATAATAACAACAGAGAAGTGTGTCTACATCCACAGCTACATGCTGTACTATACAGTGTGACAAAATAAAGTAATGGTACAGTACAGTAGTGTGCACTTTTAGACATGTAGGTGCAATGGTCACCTCTCAAAAACCTTTCTTAGGCCTATGAAACCAAGTGCCAGGGGCAGTGAGATGAGCAGGTCCCGGGGGAACGGAGAACCCTCCATCTGCTCCAAATCCTTCCAGGTGATTCCAGGGGGAAGCCAGTACTCCTGCCTCCATAACCACTCATTAATCAGCTCCATGCTGCAGGTGGAGAATATGAATATGGCCATGTAAGCAAATGTATGCATCAAGTAAACCTGGTGGTGGTGTGAGCCAGGTGACACGGCAAGCTAGCAGCATACTCACTAACCCTGAGAACGTAGAGATTTTACACACATAAGAAGACTGATATGCTGGAGTTTTGCTCATAACATTTCTGCCACAACGACGTTTCAAGATGAACTTTTAACGCTGAATACGTGTTCAGCGAGTGAAATAAAAGTTCACGTGACTTCAAAGACTCGCAAAAAAAATGACGTAGTTAATTGGCAGTGACGTTTATTTAAGTCGTTAAGTCGCGAGACAACGAAATGAAACCATCCTTCCAAATGCAGAAAAAACATCCAGTTTGTTGTCAATGGGAAGAGTGAAGAATGAATCCTGAAATGAGTCGAAATGTACATAGTTATACAGTAAGCAGCCATTTTAGGGGTCTCTAATGCAAATTTCACTGCAATGCAATCTCGCACGCAGACGTGGTTTTGCTCTCGTTTCATCTCGTTACGTTTCTATGACTGTAAGAGAAACAGCACCTTACACATATCACCATCGAAATAAACAAGATAAGAGAACTGTCTCCGGAAATGCGATCTAATCAGATATCACTGTGTGAAGGTCAGAGCGCTCTGATGCGCCATTACACTGCGAAAACACGTCCAAGCGACTCGCTGCTATTAAATATCATCTACTGCTAACGGCAGCGCTTCATTTGACAGTAAACACTGTCTGTCTCTGAAAAAAAAAATTACCACCTAATTACTAATATTATCCTTCATCACATTACTCAGTATTTATTTATCCTTCGACAATTATATCTCAGTACTAATAATACCTGGGGATGTTTCCAGCGGTGTGTCCGCCCTCAAGGGTGCAGAGACAGAGGCAGATCTGCGTGCTCCTCCTGAATTGCGGCGCGTGAACTGTCCGGTTTCAGCGACTCGCGAAGGAATCGGTTCATTCTGTTCGACTCCGTCGAGCTAGAGTGACTCTGTGAATCTACGAATCATTCTCGATAGGATTAAACCTGTGTTTTCTCATACAGTCATACATTACTCACAAGGTATCAACATCTCACTAGGATGTATGTAAATAAATATGTGTATAAAAATGTGTAAAATATACACGTAATATACAATATACACATACACAAACAAAATCATTTAAGCAATGATAACTGGTGATTTCTGATAAATGGTGCATTCTCACTATATATCTCACGCCTACACCGTGATAAAATACACACACACACACACACTTTAACAAACAAAACAAGAAGACAAAATTGCCATGAAGACTCAAACGAATCAAAATCAGAGATTCGAATCAAGTAAATGAATCAGATTTGACATCTTTACTGTCTGTCTGCAGGAGCCGTGCGCTCTATTGCGTAAGAGTTGCACCTGTTTTAGAGATCAGGGTTGCCAGGTTACCCTGAATGTCTGAAAAACTCAGGGTTCACACAATCTACACAATCCACTATAATCTCAAATGGACATTACACTACAAAAAGCAGTCCCATCTGAAATAAAATGAACACAATTTAAACACTATCTACTAGTCTAAAGTCATTTTACAAATTTAACTGAATACAGTAGTCCAGCGGGAAAAAATACCCAACAACTCATAATCTGGCAACAGTGACCAAGGGATTTCCATCCAGACACAAACTGTGTGCAGAAACCACATTCAGAGGTTTAACCACATTTCACCTATAGACTTTAAAACGGTAGCCTGGATCAAATGGAGAAATAGTTAATCAATTAGGTGGATGTTTTGCAGTTGAATGTGATCTGCTTTTAAGTTGATTTAATTTATTCCAACAAAACAGTGTGATATGGCTATGTTTCACAGACGTTACAACATTTTTATGTAATCAATATGTCCAAATAGTGTATTATATGATTTTTTATTGACACAGTCACAATAATAACAGTTTAATTCACTGCACTTTTTTTTATAATAACGTATACACCCATATGTGTACAGGTTTGTTTACCCAAAAGTAAGATTTCTTTATTCTGACGGCTCTGTTAAAGCTCAGCAGGATGCCATCCCCTGAGAATTAGGTCTGGCGTTCAAGAGAGTGAAGATTAAACTTTTACTTTTGATTCTTTCACACTATTTCCATTTGACCTAATATTTTGGAATGTTGTAACAATCTTGCAAAAAAAAAAAATACACCCACTTTTATGCGAATAAATATTAATATCAGTGTTTTTTGTCTAGTTCTTTCAGATTTCCTTGTTCTGTTTCCTTGTCCAACTGTATACTTCACTGACATTTGCTTTAAGGTAATTTTTCTTAGTTGAGCTACCTGATCTCTTGCCTAAATCTCTCACTCAAATGTATGCAACAGGTCATCAAGAGTGGACCCGCTTCTAACATTATGTGCATGTTTGTGAACATGACTCTAAGTCCTTTGCAGATAGATGACTCTGAGATAAGGATGATACGTAAAAATGCTGCGATAAGACTATGACAGGCATCTAAGGCAGTCATGTCATTCCTCAACTATTACCCAACAGCCTGTGCATTCCTGATGTTAGATTAGCCTAGTGCACTTACAGTAGCTGTGTGTGTTCTAGTTTTGCATGTTTGTCAGTGACCAGAAGCAGCAAGTGCACGTCTTATTCACAATTAATATTACTGATAAATATAAGGGGTTTTTTTTCATTAGTGCTAGAATATATATTGTAAACATGAATGTTTACATGGACTGGTTCCCTTAAGTGGCCTTTATATTGTCAGTTAAACTGTCCACTATTATATTCACAGATTTCCCACACAAAATAGCCAAGTGGCTCTCAGCCAGTAGGCGGTCTGCCCTGAATTCCCAAAGGGACTTGTGGTGTCTCATAGTGTGACAGGAAAGCCAGGGAGTCTGGGATTTTGTTTCCTCAAATTTTCATACAGTGCTGAAAACAACAACCCACCATTATCTAAGCAGTATTTATTATTGAGTTCTTATGATTATTAGCCTGTAAGTAGGCCTATATATTATATCATCTTCGACCTGTTCTGTTGGTGGAAAACTCTGGAACAAAAAGCCAATAAATAGCCGCAGTATTATTGTATACATGTGATTAATGAGTCTGATATTTGAATAGTTCATAAAATACATCTGGGCTGAGAGAGCCTGTGGATTTCTTTTAAATAGCTAAAGGGCTGCAAAACAAAGTCACTTCAGGAACAAGCAGTAATGATCGAGCAAGTTCATTTCATTTGTGAAGTCCTGATGTTCAACGGGAAGTCATTAAAGACCCTTTTAAGATACTCTACACTTTGTCAGAGTCCTTAGTGTCTAGACAACACTAAGAGGTGGAACTGAATAATTTGCCACCTAATAAAATGTATGTATTGGCTACATAATTGCTATAATATATGAATAATTTATTAATATATTGTGTAAGAAAAATGTGAATTGAGAAAATAATGATTGGACGTATCAAGTTCACTTGAGGGTCAATGCCATTATTAAGATTGAAGTGTGTCTGTAAGCATGTTTAAAATTTTGCAGGCTACAGTAAAACCGAGAGCTTATATCTAGTGTGTCTTGCGTGCAAGTGCACTTTTATCCTTCCTGTCAGCTAAGACGGAACCCTGAAGTCTGTCCCAGGAGAGAAAGCCCTCCTGTACGTTCTGCTCATTGGCCTTCACCGAATCTCCACTGGGAAATTATGAGAACGTGATGATTCATCTCTTCTTTGTTTCGTTTGACAACAGGGGTCATTGTTCACTGTTTCATAAGTGCATCTGTCAGGAAGTAGCAGGATCCGAATTAACGAGTTAGGAAGAGTTTAAGGACACTGACCGGCAGCAGAGAAATTTTTAACCTAAAATAATTATATATTAACTTTTTACTTCATTTAGCATTTCATTTCGGATGCTAACTTTGCTTTTATCTAACAATCAATGCTAAATTAACTGGCAGTCTATTTTGTCGTGAAGAATGGTAATTAGTGGATAAAATATCAAAAGTGCAAATAGGTAAAAGCCGGATTAATGAAAAATAAATATCCCATAATATTCTAGTCCCATGTTTGACAGGCAAGTTCCCCTGATACATATAAACCTTTAGATATTCTCATTAAGTTTTCTATAAACCAGCTTAGATCCAATTCACACATACTCATTAAAAAAAATCCATTCATTATTTTGGTAGATGCTTTTACGCCCCAGTGACATCGAAGATGCTAGAGAGTCTAGCAGCAGAGAGTGACAGAAGTGGCATTTTAGTCAGATTTATAAGACAAATTGACATCTTTTGAGCATTATGCTGATGTGGATATCAAACACAGCTTTAATTATTTGTACGCATAATGATGACTCACAAACACTGTGTAGCACTCACCTGAGTGATGTTAACAAGTCCCTAACAAGCACTACACACACACACACACACATTCACAAACACACACATAAACAAACAAACTGTGATGGGCCTGATGGATGTTTATGTAACACGAGTGTCTCTGGAGTGTCTCCAATTTGCACTGCTCATCAACAGTACACAGAGATTTTAACACCAGCTGGAATCAATCGCATGATCAATAACTCTCTATTTTAATGACTTTTCTCTACACTCACTCATTTATCTAGTGCTTAGACAACAACCCAGTATTCAAACATGCTGCCACACACAACAAACCAAAAACCTAATTGCTTTAAAAAGAGAGTAATAAACAGAATATTTAATGCTAAGTGTATTACGTCGTGCAAATCAGCGAACAGAAAATGGATGCAGTCAGAAAACCAGAGTTTGTGCAGGAGTTTTAACTGCAGCCCTTTGCTAAAATACCTGAGTCAGCTTGTTAAATGTGAGCTTTCCTGCTTTATTAGGATTAGATCTGTCAGTGTGACGGGAATTAAGCAAAAGGTTTGTGAATTTGTGGCTTACAGCTAGAAAGATTTGGTTGGATTTAGCGACAGAGGCACATGCTAGTTTGAGTGTTATGCAAAGAGGACATTATATAATAAAATTCGGTGCATATAGATAGAAATGCAAATGAAAGGGATGCAAATGAATGCAAAATTGAATATGATTTTCTTTGCAAAAACTGATATGTAAATGCAACCAAAAAAAAAAATGTCTGAAGTGAATAAGACTAAGAGAGTGAAATATAAGGACAGGCTGATAACGCTATGCTTGATCCTATCTGCAGAGCCTCAGTGCAAATACTGTCAGTGTAATAAACATTGATTAAATTACACACAGAGAGGATGGTTTGAGTGAGCAGTGTATTCCTTCCTCAATTAGCCTGAGAGTGAACTTCAAAAAAAACAAAAAACAGCCAGAGTAATCCAACAGATTTTAACGCTGAAATATCGATGTGATTATAGCATCTATAATAATTAGCAGTTGACGCAAGAAGGATCTTAATGACTAAACAGCTTCGCTCAACCATCAATCCTGAAGATACTGATAACAGTAGACCAAAATAGTACAAGTTTGAGGAGCTGGCAATATGTTAGGTGCGGAAATGAGTTTGTTCAGGAGAACATTAGGAAAGGGACAGAAAACCCTGCAGTAAATGTTCTTACAAAAATAAAGCTTTCCTGACAGATATAAAGGCACAATTTCTCAGCTTATCAGTGATTTGAATTTCAGCATCAGCAAATCTAGAGATCATTGAATAATAATAATAATTTTAAAAAAAAGCAGAACAAAACTCTTGACAGTACAACTGAAGCTGCATTCACGCATGCAAGTCTATTATATAATACTGTAACTTGGTATATAACAAATATTTAAATTCCTGTTTAATAAAAAAATGTAGACAATAGTGAAAAGTTAAAGCTGTCCTATGTACACAAGTTATTTTTGGATGAACACATTCTGACAGAATTGTCTTGCAGGTTGTTGTGATACTTATCTATGAATTTGTATACCATTTGAGTAGTGATTGTTTGAGTATCATTTGCATATACAAAAACAGACAGACAAGTGCTGACCGTTCCCAAGACAGCCTGTTCAGAGAATTCCCACCTTCCACTTAATCATATCTAACTCAAGCGTCTGTCCAGCTTGAATCAATATCCGGGCCACTGAGCATTCGATCTCCATTTACATTTGCTGCAAGCATAAAAAGGGGTTTCCCTTTTTCCTACACTTGAGTAAAATCAAACTGTTCTCAGTCCATCTTTGTGGTCATTCCAGGAGGATGCCGGCATGCTACCGTATGGGTCCAGAAGGATCCGGAAACACCGCACCAACAGGAAGATGAGGAAGAGTAGCAGAAGGCCTACAAAGCATAAGGCTGTGCTCTGCTCTGTGTCTGTAGCCAGGGACAGCCCAGCTGTAACCCCATAACCAGGAGCTGGAGCCAGAGACTGAAGCCCATAGTCCAGCAGAGGAGCTTTACTCATTTTACTTAAGAAAGAAATGATGACGTGTCACTGGATGGCCAGCAGGTGCAGAGCTGAGGAACAGAGGAAGTGCTTCACTGGAGATTTCACTGGATGCCAGAAAAGAAACCTCCTGAAAGTTAAAGATAGTAAAAAATATTGTCAAGTCAGATGCTGCAAGATGCTGACACAACATTTATTTAAAAAAAAATCTACAGCAGTGTCAGATTTATATTATTATAGTGTTAAGAATACTTTTAGATCTGTATGAATTATTGGCACCCTTCATAGAAATCAACAAAAGTTAATAGAGCATAGAGGGAATAAGCACTTAGGAAAATAATCAACCACAGGCTGGTGTGATGCAGGACAAAGTGAAGCCAACTCAAAGAGCAAAGAGCTTTATTCATCTTATACCAAAGCAATTTGCCGAAAAATATCATTTTTTACTTAATTAAAGTATGACATGCATCCGCACTTAGTTTATAAATCCACAAAACAGGTTAGCTCCTCTTATAGCTTACATTATAGCAGCTAAATTAATCCCCTTACTACTTACCACTGAGAAAACTCAGTGTTTGAAACAAAATAAATTCCACTTTTTACTACAAAGCTAAAAATGGAGACTCCTTCCAAAAATGATAAATAAACAGCTCCTCAAAGAAAACATCACACATTTTCCTTCACACTTATCTTACGTGGAACCCCTGTCATGCAAGTCCCTATGTGAGTTGTTATTATAGAAACAGAAACCATATTAGAGCCAGCAGATGAATATAAATAAAGTTTTCAAACCCCCGGAATTAATATTTAGTGGGAGTTCCCATTGAAAAACAACCTGGTAATTCATGATGCCATCAATCTTCACAATATGGCCTGAACCACTAACCACAAAACAGCTCCAAGGCATCAATGATCCATCACCAAATTTTCAAATGAGAATGATTGTCTTTGTATGGTAATAGTAACTTGTGGGTAAATGGATAATTAATAGAATTGTGTATTAAGTGAATTGTGTGAAATGTTTATTCTATATTAAGTTTTAGTTAACTCATTCTCTAGAAAGATGGCAGTAGCAGTGTGCACAGTTTTCTTCTGAGAAAAGTCTTTTAATGCTTAAAGTTAAGGGTTAAGACTATAGACTATGCATTGTTGGAAATTAAATGTAACTACTTATCTCAAAGAGTATGCGATCTTATATCTGTTATATGTGAACTGCACTTCTCTCATAATGTGGCACGGTTTTATATAAACATACAGTAGAATGTCAATCGGTGGCTAATTGTGCACACAGGTACCTTGTCGTGTGTCTTCCTAAGCCACAGTAGCAAGGTTAAATCATTCAGACTGATCAAGGCTCCTATTTCAGGAGAACATAAGAAGCAAAGCAAAGGAAGTGACTGATTTCAATCTTAAGAAACACTTGATCAATATCTGCCACATTAAAGAGACAGGCTGCTAAATTATAATGCATGCAGTCTAATCAGACAAAGACAGTTTTCATGATGGATGTGTGAAGATGGATGTGTGAGGAGTTGTGCATCAGATGACCATGTGTGAGATCCGCACGAAGACAAACATCACTGATCACGCACTTTAGTCACAGTATCTCTGTTCTTCTGGGGCAGATCTTTTCTATAGGTTACTGTTCATAAGGCCAACGCTCAATACAATAAACTGCACACACATAGAATGCCATCTTTACCAACCTTAATAGAATCGAGGAGCTCAGCAACTCCATATACTGTCAGCACATTTTAGTCCAACTGGCGCTTCTGCCTCATCCACAGAGACAGGTTAATATCCAGGGGAAAGTGTATAAGCCAATGGACCTTCTGTTTTTACTAGAGCTGAAGAGAAAAAAGACTGCAGAGTCTAGACTTTACATCAACCATAAAATGTCTGACAATCACTCTAATTCTCTACGAGTCAACGTCTTTGGAGAAAAACACTGAAGAAGTTAGGACAGAATCGTGTTCATGTTGTATTTTCAAGCATGCACACTTTACTTTTCTTAAAGAAACATCAACATTTATTTTATTAGATCCTTACAAGACATAAGGGGACAACATCCCAGGGTCCTGACTCACATATAGAAAATCACATATAGTCTACTACAGAACTTCCATTACTGTAAATATCATGTGAATTTGCATATCCATATGATCCTCTAGTGTACAAAACAACATGAAAAACCATGCACTGTGCTTTTTAGTCCAGAAAAATTAATTTATGGAACCAAAGATATATATATATATAAAGCCATGGCAACGTATTCAAGTTTTATTACAGAAAACTTATGCTCTATTCATGCAGGATTGTATCTCCAACCTGCCAGACCGGTCTCCAAAAAATAAGTACGTCATTTCCTTCATAACCCAAGGGGAAGCTGTTAAAAAATGAAACTTACCCATCCATGTCCACGACATTTAGTTGATGTCCCGGTTTCAGAAAGGCGCGCGCACACAGAGCTGCAGAGCTCTTTGCCGCGAGCTCACTAAACTCCCCTCACGTGCGCAGAATCCTATTGGCTGCACGCTGCACGCGCTCAGAAGCGATCCACTCACCATTAATGCCGAACCGTAACTTATATAAACTCATCATCATCATCATCATCACCGGGCATCATCATCCTCTTTAACCCCATCAATATTCTAAACAACCTACTTTTATTTTTTAACTTGCCTGTTGCAACGACAGATATAATCTGATGTAATGATGTAAACACTCTCAAAGGTAACTAAAAAAGGTAGCATACTGTACTTTCTCTGGAACTTTCTCTGCTAATATTAGGCAGGTGGTCATAATGTTAGGCCTGGTCGGTGTATTTCACCTGGAAACATGACAGTAGTGATTCTCAGCAAAAAAAGATACAGACTAAGTGATTATTGTTCTAATATTGATAGTACTGAAGGTACCTCCTCAGTAGAAGTCGAGTGTATTACACAAATTCATATTTTCTTCTTTTTTGCCATTGAAAATAGTTCCCCTGCTGAAATAATCAGCCTGATCTGATCAGTTGCAGCTACTAGGACACAGGCTGAGCAGGTCAAACTGGGAAATCATCATTGCCAACTGGTAGACAATGGGATTTGCTTTTCCTGCTTCCTTATTAATTGAGTAAACAGATGAACTGCTAAAATAAATGTTTGAGATTTCTATATGCATTGCCATTGAGATCCTCTGAAAAATCCTCTGAAAAATCTTTCTTTCAACCAGCTGGCAATGGTGATCTATCAATATACGGCTAGCAGCTTTTCAGACAAAGCCTGATTTTTTAGCAGGGTCACTCTTTAAAATATGTTAAATACCCACAAACTTATTTTAAGAATCCTAGTACAGAGCACATTAGGATATTTTTTGTGAACACATTGCTTCATACACAAGTTAATCCAGGTGAAGTGATTAGATCGCACTAAAATCGGTAAAACTGGATCATGGAGTCAATCTCCCAAGACTGATTTATTTTTTTTTCTCTAGTCTGATGTCATGTATAAATTTCCTCTCTAATATAACATTTTAACAGTATAATTAAATTCCTACTGCCCATCTGTTATCCCATCGGACTCCAAGAAGCCTTAATAAGGGCAATAATTGACTTAGAACAGGTCCAGATATCCTCAGGAAGCTCAGCAAATTGCATATAGTTTTGGTCGTCACACACACACACACACACACACACACACACACGCACACACAAACACACACATACACATGATTGTGGAGGCTTTGCTTTCAACGGTGCTCATCTTCTTCTTCATCATCATCATCATCCTCATTGTCATTCTCTGTCTTTGAAAGTGAGACAAACACTGATTTATTTACTTTCATTCTCGTTTCTCAGGTTATTGCCTCATATTCTAGTTTTCATGCCGACAAAACGTGAAACATTTAGAAAATGAAATATCTAGAAGATTAAGGGTTGTGTGAGAGGAAGGCGTAATACTAGCTTCTTATTTTTGAACAAAAAGTCACCTGTCATTTGCTAGGACTAGTATAGCCTGTCTATGTCACAATAAGGTTTTTTTTTTATATAATGATGCAAGAGTTTGCAAAAATACAACCAGCTGCCAAGAGAGTTCATTATTTCCCCTATTTAGCTCTGAGTTTCTGTTTAGGCTACTCAGCAATTTTTTTTTCAGTCCGAGTATCATACAGGAATACAGTGTAGGGTTACATTTGTACAGAAATGTTTCTAAAATGGTGTACAGTCCAAACCCAGTGATGACTTTACACTAAGTAAAGAAAATATATGAAAAGGTAATGATTCTTACAAAGGCTAGCTTAGCGAATCATCCATTCTAATCATCATTTCCATCTTTACAACCTTTCCAAATGTCTTACATTTTAGTTTTGCTTTTCTTTTTTTTGTTCGCCCCACCAAAACCTGCCTGCTAAGTGGCTACAGATCAAATCTGATATCTTAACAAAAGCTTCTTAGACATTTGCACTTTACAGAAAAGAGCAATGGAAAGTTTATGAAAGTTCATAAAAGTTCATTACGTAAAGTAGCTAAACCAGCTAGCTCACTCTGTTGAGTGTCAGTGATGTTAGCCGGATAGAATATCTAATCAGCTAGCTAATGTCAAAGCATTGCAAATCAGATAGTTGGCTACGTCTTAAGACAAGCTTCTTTGCAGTGTAGCTCTATGACTTGTGAGAAATATCTAGAGAAGGGTGGAGATCATTGCTGTTTTTCTTAATCAGGCCTTTTAAAGCATGCTGAAACAGCTAGCAAGTTAGCTGTGTATCTCATTACAAGTTTTACTAACTGAGCTTGCTAAATCAGCTAGTTTTTTGCAAGCTAAATAAAATCTATTTCTTGGGCACTCTTCTTCTTTTCGGTTAAGATCTGTTCCTAATCTTCTAGCAAATGAGCTAGCTCACACAATAGCTTTTCTTAGATTAAAGAACTAGAGAGATTAGCTCATGAATTTGAACAGCATTGGTCCCTGACATTTCCTAGATGTTTCACCCAAGTCACGGAGCAAGATGTGGGATATATGAGTTAAAGGGAGAGCTCTTAGGACTAATTTAGAAATTATTTAGCGAATTATTGAGTGCTTTCGCTATTATTATTTGTCATTTACGATGCTGTTAGAAATGAGCACCAAACACATCAATGCTCAGCTGTATTCTGTAGTGCAATTGAGTGGGGTACATGAAACATAGCTGCCTGCAATGTAATGTAATGATTACATTTCTAATAGTTGTTATTCACTTTAACTGGTCACTTGAATTGTATGGGTTTAATTCAAAAGTTAAAACATAAAACCAGTAGACATTTCAATTGTAAGTGGAAAAATCAGAAAATAAAAAGTTACATGGCTTTTAATATTGGCCAAAAAATTTTATTGTACACCTTTAAGTATTGAGACTAGGTGCTGAGGGGGTCTGTTGAAGCCAGTCCAAGGTAATGTACACATCAGTCGGGTTTTTAGTAATAATAAGTGTTTAACATAGAAAACATTCATAAGATAGTAAGAATAAGAGTAGTAATGTTTCTCTGGGTTTTTAAGAAGAAAGGCACAGTTTATGAGCTCATATAAAGTCATATGAGTGAGGAAGACTTCTGAGCTTTTCCTTGGAAAAATAAAATTAGCTTTCCAATTACAAAATATGGCAAGGCTTGTAAGTGAAAGCAAAGTTGCACACAGGTACGGTTACTTTAACAGAGTTTTACATTTTGATGGGCAACACTTTCTCAGTTTAGAGAAAGAGAGAGAGAGAGAGAGAGAGAGAGAGACTTGTGATTGCATTCCCTCAGCACACAGACAAAACTGCTCCTAGAGCCAGAAAGTTCCAATGCTTTAATGATGTACTACATTAGGACTTGCTACCATCCGTTATTATATTAAATTTAGGAAGTAATGTTCCCTAAAGCTTACCTAATGTCCATTCTCACTGGCAAAAAGCCATTATAAGACATTACAGAACTCTTTGTAATGTAGCCTAACTGGATTTATGAAATTATGGATCTAGGAAATGTAAAAGATGATGTAAAAATGCTCTTTCACGTTTACGCTCAACGGCAGAAAAAAATCAGACTTTGAGGATGTACTGGCTCAAAAGGCAAGCCGAGGTTTTCTTTTCTCTCGTCATGGCCCATATTCAGACATCTAGAAGACCAAAGTTAAACAGAGATGCAGTGAGGAGTGATATGTGATAGAGTCATAATGCTACAGTGATATAAATGATGCTGCAGATCAGTTTTAGCCTATGATGCGTAACTGGTTCTGGACGAGATTTAGACTGAAACAGAATGTTAGTCTGAAAAAGAAGTTCTGGCCGTGTGATTAATAACACAGTTGACCTTAAGTGACCTTATCATAGGCATGCTCAGGTAACCCCTCCCACCACTGTTCTAATAAATTATAAATAATTAATACATAATAAACAGTGTCAGGATATTTGTATTTGTATGTATATTTTAGAATTTTATTTATTCTTTACAAAATTAAATTTGTTTTATGTTAGATTTTGTAACACATTGACACCGGTGAATAATAAGAAAAATATTATGATTTGTCCATATAAGGCATGCAGGTAAATAAACAGACAGTATTATTATTTCTGCAGGTTCTGCAGTTATGATACCCAAATGGAGCAAACAGACTCGTACTTACACACTCTGTGAAAGGTATAGTCACTATAACAAATACAGCAACAAAAAATACTGAACAATGGCATTAAGCTATGTGCAAATTTACACATCTGGCCATCTGTGGAATAATAATAATAATAAGAAGAAGAAGAAGCTCACACATAGCTATACTTTATTTGAAAAGAGCAGAGTAATCTAACAGTATATAAAATTATAAATACTGATTCCATTCAGGATAGCTTGCTTAAGTAGTGTGATTAGTGGTTAAAATGAGGATTAGGTGAAAGTTTCTTGGGAAACAAAAAGAAACGTCTGCATTAAATGTGAGACTTTCATCTAGTCTTTAATTTTCTGTCCCTAGTGGACATGCGAATGTGTTCACAAATGCACAGATTCAGAATTATTAAACAGATCTTTTATTGACATGAGACTGGTGAGTGTGTGTGTGTGTGTGTGTGTGAGAGAGAGAGAGAGAGAGACCAGCAAACACAATACATTTGGACATAAACAAAATAATTAATTAGTTGGTCAGAGACTCAGGACTAACGCCGTATCCATCCCTCATTAAAGGACTTTATTGTAAACTCTTTAAGTCAACTTAATGGATTTAAAACCCTCCACAACTTCCCCTTTGGGACTTCGAGTCACCATGTCTACATTAGCCTGAAAGGTTCATAATGAGAAAGGATCGATGCCCTATCGTGTTTCCCTGTCTGCTACCTCCCCTGTTATCCATAAAACCCACACTCCTTAGATGCATCAATTTTGGTAAAGTCCAAGATTTTCGACTGGAACTGGAGTCTTGTGGTTATGGCTCGCGTAATGGGCTGAACAAACCTGCTGTATATCTACACAGGATGAGCAGAGGGTCGAAACTCATCCGGATGACATGTATTTCAACTAACAGCAAGGTCACAAAACTGGAAACCGGAAGATGATTGGACCTATAAACCCAACACATATGATTATTTACAGCTTCATAGCAGCAGTCTTTGAAAACTTCCATCTCTCATATTATATCCTCAGGCAAGAGACACAGCAAGAGGAGATTATAATGAGAGCTTTATTGAAAACAGTATTCCTCTTGGGGCTTTCATGTTTTTAATATGGTTAGTTAAGCATTTAAGTTGAAAAAACAAAAAAATATGAGAACATACAGTAACAAAACTAACGGAAATCTCGCCTCTAAGATTTTGGGAATAATAAATCACGTTCTCTAATGTGAGATCAGCTCTCACAATCTCTGTCAGCACTTCAAACAGAATGCCTGATAAATATGACCACAAAAAAACTCAACTGTATTATACTTTTTTATTATACAGATATTGTAATTTACAGTTAGGAAGGACAGAACAGAGACGGTTTACCAAAGAGGCCTGACTCTGACTTTATCAGTTAAAACTCCATTATCTGATGACCAGATTATCACCCTCATCATATTTCATCTTCATCTGAAAGAAACCTTAACGGGGAGATAGAGTTAGGAAAAAGTTGTGTAATGGGGTAGGTATTTCTACAAACGTGGACTTAGCACCCTCTAGTGTTTATCAGGAGTGTGACTACCGCTTATATGCCCCAATGTCCAGTTTCATCCCTCTGAGGTGGCTCCCTGTAGCTTTGAAATAAAATATGTGAATAAATAAAGGCTATTGTATTTATTTTTTCCAATGGAATACCTCTTATTTTCCAAAAAGGCTTTTTGTAGTTCTATAATTTCATAAATGCTACAAACTAACCGGATTTAAAACTTTATATACCGTGTTATCTTCATTTTAGGAATCAAATAGGTTTTGTGGCTCAGTGTGAATTTTATTCTGTGGGAAAGAGGCAAAAATGGCTCTTTTAATGTTAAAGGTTGCAGACCCCTGGTGTGGGAAAACCTTCTGTCCAATCAGAATCAAGAATTCAACAGCACCACGGTATATATTATAATATTTAATCAAATAATAGAAATTCACTCACAATAATATACTCTTTATTATTATAACAGTTATTGAAGGTTTAAACCAGTCTGTCTATTTAGCTATCTTCTTAAGTGCAGCTTTAATGAAATCAGGAATGTGAAAGACTAGTTATCACCGGAAATGTTCAGATCAGCAAATCTAATAATAGCAAGCTGACTGTTTTGCATGCAATCATGCTTCAAAAGATATTACATATGCATTTTCAAAAAGGAAGTTCACTGTACACGTCTTTAACTGTTTCTGATAAGGAATCTAGAGAGTTCTTCACCATCTCGGAGGTCCTCAGTGTTACTGATTTATTAATAAACACACACAAAGATGATAAAGTTTATTACATTAAACATACTTCTGTCCTTTGCGTGGTTGCGGTTGTTTAACTACACACATCTCTATTACATAACCTGTTTACAGTTCTCACTCAGGGACTCTATTTGACTCAACACACTATTTTTTCAGGCAGCAATGAAGAGGCTTGCTCAGCAATTAGTCCCCACTTCCTGCAGTCTACAGGAAGCAGGAAGCTGTGAGGTCAGGGGAGTCGACTCACATGCTTCCTCCTGGCTTGCTGCAGTGCCTCTGAATGCTCCAATTGCCTGGCCCTCTTCAGATCTGAACTTCTACAAGTTCTCATTCCTTTCTTGTTTTTGCTGAGATCCTGCTTCAGCAAGTCCACAACCTCGCCCAGGAAACCTTTGTGCCCTCAGGAGGCATAGAGACGCTGCAGAGGGATGAAAAAAATCATTAAGAGACTAACTAAAGCTAGACAGTTGAAGATCAAATAAAAGATTAAGCCACTGTTCAACTGTTTAGTTTTGGTGAGCCTGTAGCTCAAATTTCTGTTCTTGCCTGAAGGCTGATGTGATCTTCTGCTGTTGTAAGACATTTGCCTCAATGTTCAATGTCTTGTGTGTTCTGAGATGCTTTTCTGCTCACCACAGTTGTAATGAGCGGTTATTTGGCCTACCATAGCCTTCCCATCAGTTTAGCCATTCTCCTCTGACCTCTCCCACACCTTTTATTTCTTCTGTTTTTCATACCTCTATTTCCCTGTGAATTAACCCCCACCATCCTGCTTTCCACTGATTTGCCCTGTCCTGTTTTTGCTGTAAACCTCCAACACTCCCACTGTGTGTGTGTGTGTGTGACCAGTATGCCGAGGGGAGATACTGGGTGTATTCCCCTGTTTCTCATCGACGCAAGCTCACCTCGAGCTACGGCGACTTTGTAAGTGAACTAAAAGCCAGTGAGATTAGCTGTAGCTCTAGCAGCTGAGCCGTAGCCGCCTTCATCACCACACCCATCAGTCTAGATGTCTGTTTACAGTACATAATAACCCTTCTGCTTCATGTGATCAGATTTCTCTTCTATTCAGCAAACAAAGACTTCTAGTTTTGATTAGAGTGATGTAAAAGTTCCTGAACGAATGTTATGTCTCTATCTGTCGCACTCTCATCTCTTTATCTGTCTTTCTCTCATGCTGTCCGTGCTGCGTGGCCATCTGTCTGTGTGTGCGTACCTCGACCCCTGACGACCCCTGCTGTTGTGTTGGTGGTGGAACAGCAACCTCCAGAGGAGAGGAGCTGGGTTTATTGCCCCACCCCCCACCCCCTATCGCTCTGAGTCTCAGCCCGTATCTGATGGAGAGAGTGAAGCAGTAAGTGTGGGATTCTGACTGAAATTACCCAAAAGCCTACACTCTGGGTCCTCACGGAAAGAGACTTCCTTTTTTGGCTTTATTTTCTGTGCTCATGCTTTCTTTCAGTTATTCACTCTTTTGTCCATTCATTCATTCCTTTCTGTAAAGCTTTTAACGCGCCCCGCTGTGGGGGAAAAAACACAAGTATTAGTTATTCTGTCCGGGACATTTTATAGCTGCTATTATGTAAGGAATAGTTACTAAATTTTTTGTTGATTTTCCACAACATTAAGAACGATGTGTCATTCTTTCATTAACAAACATTCTGCACTGGCAAATTGCTAAGTAGTAGAAGAGGAATAAATCACTTCTTTGTTGCAACAGTAACTCCTTTGTTGACTGTTGATTATTTACTCTAACAACTCATAGTGTTGTGATGTATTCCACACATATGAAACCTATAAACAGCTCTGGTTGTGCTCACACTCTGCCCTCTCAGAGTTCAGCTCTGTTTCATTAGCACTAGCAGCGGGGCAGCAGCTCGGCCTGGTGTCAGAGACACAGTGGAGGGCAAAGTGCACATCTCCTGTACTGAAGTGAAAGTAGAGATACCCTAGTTAAAAGTATACCAAATATACTAAAGTAAAAAAAAAAAAATACCACATTTATCCTAGCTTTAATGTTGTCATTTTTTGTAATGAACTATTTATTTTATATGAGAAGAATCTGTCACTCTACTCACACATGCCTTTTGATACAAGGTCTGAGAAATGATCATGATCCACATGTCAAACATTATTCTAAATCAAGGAGCACAAGATGAACATGGGGCTGTAAAATAGCAGGACTTGAGATTAATTATGTTTTCCTGCTAAGATTTATGTTATAGTGAAGATAGTAACAGGTACGGGTATTTGTGTATGGACACTACACAAGATAAAGGACTCTTATATAAAGACAGGGGCTGTGGCTTGTAAATTGTTTCCTATATAAAGTGCTTAAAAATGAAAATATATACATCACTGCAGAAGAAAATATGAAGCACTACAGCAGGACAGCCTGACTGTGCTGGACACTCCTGTGTCCTGGGAATCAGTTTTAAACAAATGACCAGCGAGGATCTAAACAGATTGACTTTAACAGAAACTTGCTGCTCTACAGATTCAGAGGAAAAAAAGTTCAAATTCAGTCAATATTTCAGTGTTTAGTAACTTATGCTTTGGTGTGTGATGGGCCATTACAGTATTTGTGCAGTAATCTTGTTCTACTTTACATAAAAAAGCTATGAAATGGAAATGTTACTTGGTGACCGGTCAAATATCAGCAATAAAAGTTGAGCTATTGGGGTATTGTGTTGTTGTATAGCCATACACGACATAATTAATATAATAACAGATTTATTCACATACATAATAAAATTCATTGCTACGAGCTAACATTAGATTCATATGAAAGAAAATGGCCATTATGATTATCACAGGACGTGCTCGTAATCATTTGTTATTGAGGCAGAGGAGGTCTCTGAATATGAAAGTGTCTTTCTTCTGGTCTGCAACTTGAAACAAATCCTGCAGGTCAGGCCACAGGTCATGGGTGTGCAGGTGGAGGGATGGGGTCAGGGGTTTTTTCTCCATCGTATAAGGCTACAGTATTTCAGGCTGTGACTCTGTAGTTTTAATGCTCGTGTGCGCGCGCTGCATTTAATCAAACCGGAAAGATACGTTACGTTGGTTCGAAAATGATGCGCGCGCTGTAGCTCGGTTTGCTGTGCGGTAACTGGACACATGCTTTTTGTAGTGGAGTAGAAAGTACGATATGTTACCTGAAAATGTAGTGGAGTGAAAGTTAAAAGTCTCAAAAAATGTTATACTTTAGTAAAAGTACAGAAACTGGATAAAACAAAGATACTTAAGTGCAGTAACGAATGAGCTTTACAGATCTTTCAAAGCATTTTCAGAAGAAAACCTCAAGGTTCTTGAGCAACTTTTCTGGACAAGTAAGTAGTAAGAACTTCTTTATATTTCTACATCTTTGTGTGCTGTCCTTAAATGAGTCCTAATTCACCTTAATATAGAAACATACCTACATTCTGATGTAAATTCTACTTTCAGCATGCTCATGGATGAGCTCAATAGAGAAGTTGACCTGCCGGACATCCTCTCCAATAAGCTGAAGGTACGTTCACTGGAAATTCACTCACTGGCTTTGCATCTGAAATCACTTGTTTTATCTGTTGACTAAATCATGTGTGCTACTTGAGCTTTGGCCTTCTTTAAACAGGTTTTATTCTTGTCTTGCCTGAAACTTGTGCTTGTGTCATGGTTAGCTTTAGCAATCTCTCTCTCTCTCTCTTTCTCTAGCCTTTAATGGAGAATGTATTGACAGAGTCATACCATCTCCAGCACCTTTCAGAGCATCTGAAGCACAAAGAGCTGCAGAGGGTTGGAGAAGTGAAGGAGCTAAGATCTAAGGATCTCATTCACACCCTTCAGCAGCAGCTGAGTGCCACAGAGGAGCAGAACCGTATGCTCCGGGAAATACTGAAGGCATGTGAGGTATGAGTCCACGAGGCAGAAAAAGAAAAACAAAAGGAGGCAGAAAGTAGGAAGGAGTGTGAGCGGAAGATAAGGAATATGGAACTCCTGTTTGAAGGCATGAACAACTGGCTAGACGACCTGCAGGGGCAGCTGAAAGTCTCCCTGGAGAGACAGGAGCATCTGATGGGATATGTAGAGAAAGCCACAGCCAATCACAAGGCTGAAGTAGTGTAGCTGCAGCACAGTCTGGATGAAGCCAAATCAGAGGCCATAGAAATGGATATGAAGCTTCACACTGAGAGTAAGTCAACAATTTACTTTTTACTGAAAAGATATGTGTTCAGTGTCTCTAATTTATGAAATGATGTTTACATAAATGTGTTTTTCAGTCATAGAACTCCAAATAGAGCTTATGGATGAACAAGCCTTCATAAGGAGAGAGCTGAAGAAAACACCTCATCAGTCTCTACAGGAGGAGAAGCTGATGTTCAGCACGGAGCTCCAAGAGAAACTGTGCACCTCTGAGAACAAGGTCCAGTCCCTCCAGTTGGAGCTCAGCTCCTCTCAGCAGCAGCTCAGCGCCACAGAAGAGCAGAACCGTGCACTCTGGGAAATGCTGATGGCATGTGAGGCACGAGTTGAGGAGGCAGAAAAAGAAAAGGAGGCTGAGTAAGGAAGAGTGTGAGAAAAAGATAAGGAACATGAATCTCTTGCTTAAAGGCTTGAACAACCGGCTAGAGCTTGCATTAAATGACCTGCAGGGGCAGCCGAATCACAAAGCTGAAGTAGAGCAACTGCAGCGCAGTCTAGATAACACCAAAAAGGAGGCCAGTAAAATGGAGATGAAGCTTCGCTCTGACAGTAAGTCAACAGTTTACTTTTTACTGCAAAGATATGTGTTCAGTGTCTCTAATTTATGAAATGATGCTTACAGAAATGTATTTTTCAGTCACAGATCTGAAAAGAATGCTGGTGTGTGAAAAAGCCTGCACGGCGAGAGAGCTGAAGAAATCACAAAAGAAAGAACTGGAGTTTGAAGAAACCTTAAAGAAGCTCACACTCAGAGAAACACCACTGGCATGTCTCATACGGGTTAAAGCGACTGAGAGAGAGAATCCACTGGAGGTTATGAGTGATGAAAAGTGCATTACAAGGAGTTGCATAAACGGTTGAACATCAGGCTGCAGAGGACCGCCGCTGACCTGCAGGGGAAAACTCAGTTTTTATTCATTTTTGTTTTTCAGCTTTAATTCATTATTTATTTTTATTAATTGTAAAATAAAAATGCAGTTCAAAACAGACAACCAAGTCTCTATTGTCTCATTGTATGAATGAATGAATGAACAAACAAACAAACACACAAACACGTGTTTTCAGCCATAGCCTTACAAAGAAAGCTGGTTGTTGAACGTGGCACCATGATCAGAGGGAGAAATTCTAAAGAAATCACTGAAGTATGAAATAAAGCTTGTAGAAAAAATAAAGAACCTCATTTACGACCTGTCCTGTTTTTTTCACTGATTCATTTTGTCCTAAATTTCAAAATCTTCTGGTGAAATGAAGGAACATGAAGGAACAACACCTGTTTCTGGACTGCCTTCAAAAGACACAGGAGGAAGGACTTGACATGGAGGCTGAGCTCTCCCAGTGGGGATGAACCCAGGGGTGAACCCAGGGATGAAGCACTTGAAGAGAGCAGTCAAGTGGGAGCTGAGAGAGGAGTAAGGAGGAGATTAATGAAAATAACAAATGAAATGAAAGCAAAGGTCCATGCAGCTCTCCTTTCAATCCCAGTATAAAGCAAACAAGAGCACATTTTTACTTTTCGGATCCACTGTGACCCTCACCAAGATAAAGCAGTTTTGTTGTCATGCAAAAAAACATTTCAGTGAATTTACAAAGATACAAATGGATTCATCTTTACAAGAATCAAATCACTATCTGTGCTACAGGACTGGAGTCTAGAGTCAGTATTCACTCTGATTCCCCAAATAAATCTTTCTGTTTTTGGTTCCTGTTTCTTTTCCAGTCTCTGACTCGTCTTCTCTCACTACTTGAACCAACAGATTCACCAACCAGGAGAAACATTTCTACTTCCCCACGTGTCCGAGTGTTTTTATTTCTGTTCATGCTGAGAAGAGTTCAGCATCACTGCATGCATTATTATAGCTACATAAAGTTTAATGCAACAGCTGCTTTGGTTAAAGGTGAAGAGCTTCTCCACATCTGCCCTGCTTTGCCTCAGAGTGAACTATCTGTTAGAGCTGAAATATCAGAGTGTCAAAATAATCATTCAGATTTGTTCACAGATTCATTCAGTCACATTTCCTGTTAGTCCAATGTGATGTGCAGATTTCTGCTCATGACTAATGGTTTCTGGTCAGCATACTGATTTGCACAGAGAAAAAAACAGCTTGCGTGATGAAACATTCAAGTACAAAGTAAAGGGAACAACGTTGTACAACCTTCTTTCACATTAATTCAAGGTTGTTTAAGAAGACACTCAGCACCAAGTAACAAAAATGGTCTACTCAATGTATCCTGAAATAGATTTGTTCATGTTAGCGACATGTTTAAAAGGACAGTAACTGGATCCACTTTCAGTAGACTCTTATTTCACACAGTGCAGTGAGAAAGACCGACATTTTCCCTTAAAAATTCCTATTTTTCTTTATTTAAAGACTCTGAACAGCATAATTGTGCCTCTGTAATGACTGACAACCTTCCAGTCCGATAAGAATCGAAGGTTAATTCGCAGTATGTCATTTTCATGTTCTCTTTTGTATATGTCTTTCCAGTTGAGTGCAAAGTTTTTCACGTCCCTTAAATTTATTTTAATTTATAGCACAAGCCATTCATATTTACATCATCGCAACTAACCAGACATGTTTAGGGCAGCCAGATGTCTGCTTTCATGTTATAATTAAGTCAGTCATACTGTGTAAGCCTTAGAGATTAATGATGTCTTGAGGCATGTTGGCTCTTAACACACGTGACACATACTACATAGAATTGGTTCGATCCTTTATGTCATGAGACAAATATTTTTCTCCCTGTGAAAATGACAGAAGCAAGCTCCATAAGCTCTAGCAGAATGATTTTAATCTTCATTAGGCCCACCAGATGCTAGAGAACTCAGTTTTATGGCTATTTCTTCAGCTCACTGCAGGCTGGTTCATTAAGAAGGCCATTATTTCCACCACATTAAGCAAACAGACGTCACCAGAGTTTGTACTGTAAAATTTTATTTCATGTCAGAAATATGTGTGTGTACGAGTGTCTGTCTCGGTATGTGTGCATACGTGAGTTGAGAAGCTATCAAAAAGAAAAAATATATATTACACAAATAAATCGAACGTCAGCGGCACGACACATAGAGAGAAAAAGGGAGATGAGTGTAGTGCGGAGTGTGGTGAAGGTTCGGTGGGGTTAGGGGTGATGGTTGGTCGTCATGGTTACAGGTTTTGGCAGCACTGCAGTTTGCTGCCCTTTTGCCCGTCCGTGGTGGGCGGCACGCTGATGTCCACCACGTTGTTCCCTGGAGACTCATCATGAGCTGATCGATCAGCGATCTGCTTCTGTGATACGATGCGATAGATCTCTGCAAGACAGAGCAGAGGCGCTCAATATTATCATACTTAAACCTCTACTGGGTTCATTTGGTCATCTGCTGGAATTGACTTGTTTCAGGGAACTGGTGGCAGTGGTTTCATTTAATTAACGTAAACATAGAACCTGTTGCTGTAACAGGAGGCCATATTTCAGTTCTGCAGAAGCCACACATTTAGAAAATGAAACAAACCTGGAAACTAGAATCTTCTACAACCTGGTGATCAATTTTCATAGTTTAACCTTACACATGGTATGACAGGTATTTTAACCGCTTAGCATCTGTTCCAGCTACAAATCTTTCCTTTTTGTTTCACCTTAGTTATAGAAGTTACTGAATAACATGCTTGAAGATGAATACCTGTATAATCTTCAAAGTGATACCTCTAAAGGCCACTCAGCACTTTAATACACAGATCAGGCACAACCACAGGTGAAGTAAATAACACTGATTATCTCCTCATCATGGCACCTGTTAGTGGGTGGGATATATTAGGCAGCAAGTGAACATTTTGTCAACATTTTTGACAAGATAGCTAGACGACTGGATCAGAGCATCTCCAAAACTGCAGCTCTTGTGGGGTGTTCCCAGTCTGCAGTGGTCAGTATCTATCAAAAGTGGTCCAAGGAAGGAACAGTGGTGAATCGGTGACAGGGTCATGGGCGGCCAAGGCTCATTCAGTGAAGGCTGGCCCGTGTGATCCGATCCAACAGACGAGCTACTGTTGCTAAAATTTCTGAAGAAGTTAATGCTGGTTCTGATAGAAAGGTGTCAGAATACACAGTGCATGACGGGTCAGGGCTGTTTTGGCAGTAAAAGGGGGACAAACACAATAGTGGGCATAATGTTATGCCTAGTCAGTGAACATCCCAGAAATGTTTCCCTGATCAGAACACTGAACAAATCATAATTAATGTTCTTTGGATTTTCAGAATCAGTCTATGAGTCTACGAGCTGGATATCACAAAATCCACCTTTATATCAAGGTTTCCTCGTGATGCTTATGTCTAAATCACATCCAGATATATCCTGATCCTGATAAATCCTCCTGATCCTAGATAAGTAGCTGCTACTTGAGCATACCATATGTACACTGTTTTATCAAGACTTTCACATTCAAGTATTAAATTTGTACATAGCTCATAACTACACTATCTTTTGAGTTGCTCTGATTTTCTGCACAGCAGCACTTGAAACCTGTCATAAACTGTGATTTATGACATGTGATTTGTTACCATTTTATTACAACCTGAAAACCATACTGGTCTGAAGCCTCATGCGCTAGAATGGCACATTGACCTGTGCATGCTTGACTGATTAAACCAGGATGTATATTGCATCACACTGCCGTCACAAGACAATTCAATTTCAAGACTACTGCAGTTTAATGACCTCAAATAAACCAGAATCACTCATGCAGAAAGCTGGACTACTAAACTCAAATTCACACACACACACACACACATATATATATTTGGGAGTGTGAATAATATCCTGGCATGGCAGAGTATTGTGTTTGACATGATGTACCTGTTAGAATGTTCTTGAACGCCTCCTCTACGTTGGTTGAATCCAGAGCCGAGGTCTCGATAAATGACAGGTTATTCTTCTCTGGAAACAATGAAGGAGTGTGTTAACATCTCTTCTAATCATATAACATCCACCTACTTTCTTTTCTTTCTGTTTGCAAATGACATGCGTGGAAGCACACCCATCTTTTTCAGCCTCACTCTAGGAGTTTAGCAGCAACGCTCGTACCAAATCTTGGGATATGAGCAGAGGAAAATGTCTCTCCAGGAAAAAAACTATAAAAGAATATGGGCATTATTCTATTGCTTTGGACTGTAAGGAGTTTCTAAGTTGGCTACTGGAAGTAAATACACATATTGGCAAAGGTTTTGGGACACCCCTCCAAATCATTGAGTTCAGGTGTTGTTTTTTAGGGGTTGGGCCTGGCCCCTTAGTTCCAGTTAATGGATAAAGACAATTTCATGCTCCCAACTTTGTGGGAACAGTTTTGGGATGACCCCTTCCTGTTACAACATGACTGCACACCAGTGCACAAAGCAAGGTCCGTAAAGACATGGATGAGTGAGATTGGTGTGGAGGAACTTGACTGGCCTGCACAGAGTCCTGACCTCAACCTGATAGAACACCTTTGTGATGAATTTGAGAGAAGACTGTGAGCCAGACCTTCTCGTCCAACATCAGTTGCGCTTCTAGAGGAATGGTCAAAAAAATCCCATAAATACACTCCTAAACCTTGTGGAAAGCCTTCCCAGATGAGTTGAAGCTGAAAAGGGCGGGCCAACTCCATATTAAATTAATGTGCATGTAAAGGCACATGTCCCAAAACTTTTGGCAATAAGATTCTCTGTTTATCATATAGCCACTGAGTTAAACCTCAGAGGTGGACAAATAAAAAGCTAGTGCACCGTAGAAGAGAGAGCTCCAGTGTGCTGCCCAGGTCTATATGTTGGTTACATGCAAACATAATAAAACGGGGATGTAATATAATAATACATAACAAGCTAGTTAGCTAGCTAAGTGTCTTAAAACCAAAGCCTTTTCTACATTTCAGATATGAGCTGTAGTTTTCACTCCTCATTTGAGCATAAACGATATCTGAGTCTTTATTTTCTCACTTTATAATGCTTAATTTCTCTGTCTTTCCACATGCCTGTGTGGATCATGTGTCTTTACCAGACAAATATTATATTTTGGATGCATAGCAAGGAAACCTGACTGTCTGGCTGCTCAGTTGCAAGTTAAGTTAAGCCATTAGCAAAGAACCAAAAATATAAAATAACCTTTTTTATATTAGAGTATTATAATATCATGTTGAGAATGACTACAGAGTGATCGCATATAAGAGTAAAAGAGATATACACTATATTGCCAAATGTTTTGGAACATCATTGAATTCAGGTGTTGTATTTCAGGGGGTTGGGCTTGGCCCCTTAGTTCCAATGAAAGGAAATCTTAATGCTTCATGGACCTTGCTTTGTGCACTGGTGTTGGAACAGGAAGCGGCCAACCTCAACCTTTTCCCATAAAGTTGGGAGCATGAATTTGTTCCTTTCACTGGAACTAAAGGGGCCGAGCCCAGCCCCTGCAAAACAACACCTGGATTCAATGATTTTAGGGGTGTCCCAAAACCTTTGGCAATATAGTGTATGACGACTATATGCTCTCACTTTTCTCGCTCATATTCCCTGATTCTGTGCAGTTCATCTGTCATTGGGTCATACTAATTAATCCAATTAGTATAAATAGGTCTGGCGGATGTGTGTAGTGCTGCAGGAGGTTTTGAAAGTGAGTGCTTTAGGTACATCAAGCTGAGATCACATTACAGATACATATTACATTTAAGCTTATTCTGCAAAAGTCTTTTTTTTGGGTGATTGAACCTATTTGTCTGCCAGGCAACTACAAATAAAACACTAACAGCCCAGAAAGGAAATCTGCTTCTCCTGTAAGCCATGACTGCACATATTCCTAAAAGCTAATCTTGCAGAAGCATATCTGATGTCCATTAAGCAGCAGCGTTAATAGGAGTGTTGTTGCTGTTATAATGCATATTTCAAAACAAGTGAAGCTCGTTTTATGCATATAGGACAATAATCATTAAAGATTTTCTTTCCTGCAATACACAAGGAAAAATCTTTGATTAAAATTGATCAAAATGTTTTCTGTATGAATCAATAAATTGCTTGAAATTGTCTAGAGAAAAAGGCAAAGAAACATGCCTACATTTTATCATTAATTATTAACAGCTCTAACACTATACTGTACTCTTTCCAAAATACTTACAAGTTCGATGTTAAAATTTTCCTGTAAGAGCATATCCACCCTCCCATTCACACTCTTTGCCTCGTACCTGCAAAAGCTCGGGCCTCATCAGTCGGCACTGCCCTCAGGTGGCGCAGGTCACTCTTGTTGCCCACCAGCATGATGACAATGTTGTTGTCAGCGTGGTCCCTCAGCTCCTTCAACCAGCGCTCCACATTCTCGTATGTCAAATGTTTGGCGATGTCGTACACCAGCAGAGCACCAACTGCACCTCGGTAGTAGCTGCATGGTACATTAAACACATCCGTCAGCCCTGAAAGGCTCAGTATTGTTCTGGTATAATTAGGATTTTCATGAATGGTCTCATGATTCATAATCTTTCACTGGCAAGTAAGAATCAGGATTGGTAGAATAATTAGATTGACAGCAAATTTTTTGAACATTGGAGACAAGGGTTCTGTTTGTATATAATTTAGTGCTGCTGGGGGAAAAAATAGGCTGTAGACCAGGCTCAGCTAATCTAGATGATCTGGTTTGATGGATGTAGAAGAGGTTTGGACAATTAAAGGCTGATTCTCGATAGACAGGATGCTTCTAGCTGGAATGGCTTGATGGGAACCAGTTCAGTCAACCATGCACACCAGTGTAAAGCCAGCAAGACTAGACTGGGAAACCACCTGAACCAGTTTAAACCAGTACATCATTTTGGGTTGCTGTATACACTAATTAATGACATTTAATTCAATTCAATCCAATTCAATTTGATTTGTCTAGCGCTTTTGTCTCAAAGCAGCTTTACAGAACATAAGAAACAAAAAACATAGTGTTAGATGTTAGACAAAATCACCCCTAGTGAGCAAAGCCTGTAGCAAGGGGGAAAAAAAATCCCTTAGATGGTATGAGGAGGAAACCTTGAGAGGAACCAGACTCAGAAGGGAACCTCATCCTCATTTGGGTGACACCGGAGAGTGTGATTATGGACAATGTCCTTTGTGAGGTCATGAGCGGTCAGTCAAATACTTTATTCCCTCAGAATAATTCTAAGGGATGATTTCAGATAACGTTGTTAAGGTTACTTAGCGATGTCCTGATGCAGAATTGCCAGACTTAGACTAGATTAATCCTGATGTTAGTTCACAATGCACTCACGCTGAGGTGATGGCCCGGTAGCGCTCCTGTCCGGCTGTGTCCCAAATCTGCGCCTTTATCGTCTTGCCATCCACCTGAATGCTGCGGGTCGCGAACTCCACCCCGATGGTGCTTTTACTCTCCAGGTTAAACTCGTTGCGGGTGAATCGGGACAGCAGGTTGCTCTTTCCGACGCCTGAGTCTCCGATAAGAACAACTAAGGGGAGGAAAAGCACAGAGTCAGCAAATTCCTGCGTCCACGAGATTCAGGTGTGAAACTCGCCATAAAAACACGCCCTGATATTTCACATACAGTCAAGATTTCATGATCAGGATATGATTTATTTATGTATATATATATTTTTTTTTTACTATAGGAACTAACACAGCTTTGAGCTTGGTCCTTTTCACAAACTGATCACATGACAATCCCGTCCTGGATATGCAGCTTTCCATACTGATATCTAATTCTACAGTCTCAGGCCTTTCTTATTCTCATGCGATCAGGGTTAAAGCTGTAGGATTGAGAAAGCTATAAAATAAATATTTAGGAATCTTTCTTATCTATGTCTGTTATTGTGATCCTGCTTGTTTTTTTTTTTTTTGTTTTTTTTTTTAACTGCAAATGCGCATCAGTGAAACACCGGATAGACAGATTTCTATCTCCTACAACCATAAACAGTGTTTAATATTCATAACTATACAAATACAGTATGGAGAAGAGTAAGTATATACATGATTATTTGAGGATGTACAGCCTACAACAATAATACACCGATATTCACCATGTAGTTTAGGGTTATTATTATGATCTTATTCAGTGTTATATAGGCTACATAAGGGCCTGTCTATCCTGCACTCACACACACACACACACACACATACACACACTCGCTGTGAAAGCATGCAGCCAAGTAAAACCAGATGTTTTGCACATCGATCTCGACGCCTATCTATCGATGCTGCTGCGGGCGTTATAATATGTGGCAATAACAAGGCTAAGGATCAGGATTAGGACACGCTGTGAAAAATCAAAGGATATAAAGACACTGTTGCTTTGGCTTTGTACGGATTTCCCCGGAGACATGGATGTTTAATTGGCTAGGAAACAAAAGAGTGATTATGAAGCTGTAACCCCCCTCCCAGTGCGGGAGAATGCGGCTCCCCAGAATTTACCTTTGAACAAGAAATCGTATTCATCGTCCCTGTTGCCCATGATAGAGAGAGAGAAGACCAGCGGCGACCCTTACGTCCGAGGAGAAAGACGCAAAGCTGCGGACGTCGTATCAAAGTGTCCAATGCAAAGAGTGGGGTGAAAAAATAAAATGAAATGGGGGGAAAAAGACAATGCGCCAGTGCTGGCTGTCACATAGAGCTGACCGCAGGAAGAGCGAGCTCTCTGCTCTGCAGAAGGGGAGGAGTCCCGGTGCTTATACACGCACATACACACGCTGGCCACACGGGGGCGACAAACACTAATAACGTCGGTCATGGGTTTTTTTTATCCTGCTGCTTCTGTGAAGTAAGAAATAAAAATCACGTGAGTTTCAGGGATGAGTGAAAAAATATATATAATATCGATCATCCATGCATCCATCCATCCATCCATCCATGTATTTACATGGCTGAGCAGCCAGATAGGTTGTCAGTTTTCCTTATTTTTGCTTTATTCAATATAGGCATGGATGGATAGATAGATAGATAGATAGATAGATAGATAGATAGATAGATAGATAGATAGATAGATAGATAGATAGATAGATAGATAGATAGATAGATAGATAGATAGATAGATCCATGCACCCACCCATCCATCCATCCATCCATCCATCCATCCATGTATTTATATGGCTGAGCAGCCAGATAGGTTGTCAGTTTTCCTTATTTTTGCTTTATTCAATATAGGCATGGATGGATGGATGGATGGATGGATAGATAGATAGATAGATAGATAGATAGATAGATAGATAGATAGATAGATACTTTGTTCATCCCAATGGCAAATTTACAAATAAGAAGATATAGAAGATAGAAGATATAGTAAACCCTTCAAGTTACACACATATTGCTTCACTGATGAAAACGCATGCCTGAGCTGAAGGAATGCATTGTATTATTTTGTTCTCTACAAAGCAGTGTAAAGCAATATCATCATCACCATCATCATCATCATCGCCAGAGTGAGGGCCTGTTATTGGAGAGAGTGTCAGCATGATTTCTCACAGTAAACAGTCAAATGGAGGATTGCATGAAAATTGTATGAGAATTGATTTATATTATAATACTGTAGCTCAGCTCTACAGTTTAAAGGATGGAACTTGTGTGTTTTGTTGTAGGTGGTATACTGTACCATCAATCCTGACCCTTACTTACTTACAAGAGATTTTTGAATCGTAACCACAAAGATCATTAGGCTATACATGGAAATCCTAACCTTACCACAAAAACCTTTAATCTAACAATACTAAGCCTTGACTTAGGACTGACGGATGTCTTTAATGTACCATGCAGCTGTTACCCGGGTGCAGTCAGTGCTCTGGTGGTATATGACATGGCCAAACATTTGATATACAAGAACATCTTGTATATCATCTTGGCAACACCTGAGGGCAGTGCCAGCTGATGAGGCTTGGGCTTCTTGATAATCTTTTAGCAAAGTCTTCCTTAAGGAGAAAAAAAATGTAGATATACTTGTCTCATGTCATAAGGGATCAAATCATAATTCTATTAATTTTTTTTCGTGTGTTAAGAGCAAACATGCCTCATTAATCTCTAAGGCATACTCTGTATCACAGACTTAATTATGAAACATACACCAATCAGGCATTACATTCTGAGCACTGAGAGGTGAAGTGAATAATACTGATTATCCCCTCATCATGGCACCTGTTAGTGGGTGGGATATATTAGTCAGCAAATGAACATCTTATCACTTGGTCTGGGCTGTTTTGGCAGCAAAAGTGGGACCAACACAATATTGGCCACGTGGTCATAATGTTATGCCTGATCGGTGTATGTGATGAGGTAAATATGTATGGCTTGTTTTATAAATTAAAATTCTGAATCTTTATGCCCGGGGTGTAAAATTTTGTCCTCTGCTGTAACAGTAGAGAACATAAAAAAGACATGCTGAACATTAACCTTCAGTTGTTACCAGACGGAAAGACTGTCAGTCATTTTAGAGGCGCAATAACGTGGTACTGTAAAAGCTCAGCCTGAGGCTTATCGGTTATGCCGCCTTTGGCCACCAGAGGGCGCCAGTATCATGCGCTCAGTCTTGTGTGTTTAGAGTCTTGGCAAAAGATTGGCAAGTATTTTGTGTATTTTGAAACTAGAGCTGTACTGTACCAAGACATTCAATTTCATGCTCCCAACTTTGTGGGAACAGTTTGGGGATGACTCCTTCCTGTTCCAACATGACTGCGCACTAGTGCACAAAGCAAGCTCCATAAAGACATGGATGAGCGAGTTTGGTGTGGAGGAACTTGACTGGCCTGCACATGAATGTAATATGGAGTTGGCCCGTCCTTTGCAGTTATAACAGCTTTAACTCATCTGGGAAGGCTTTCCAAAAGGATTAGGATTAGTGTGTTTATGGGAATTTCTGACCATTCCTCTAGAAGCGCATTTGTGAGGTCAGGCACTGATGTTGGATGAGAAGGTCTGGCTCACAGTCTCCGCTCTAATTCATCCTAAAGGTGTTCTATCAGGTTGAGGTCAGGACTCTGTGCAGGCCAGTCAAGTTCCTCCACACCAAACTCTATTATCCAGGTTATACCTGGTTAACTTTAAGTCTGTAGTTCCTCTTTGGTTTTTGTTTTCATTCCATTTTTATGTTGTCTGCCGTACTGTGAGTGTTATCAGGCATGTTATCACCTATAGCTTCCCTTTTGATTTCATATTGTTGACATTCTCTTTCCAGCCTGGAGGTACAGAGGTTGGACAATGAAACTGAAACACTGGCCAATTTAGTGTTGGAGGTTTCATGGCTAAATTTGACCAGCCTGGTGGCCAATCTTTGCACATCATTGATTGCACATTCCACCAGTAAGAGCAGAGTGTGAAGGTTTAATTAGCAGAGTAATAGCACAGTTTTGCTTAAAATATTGCAATGCACACAACATTATGGGCGACATATCAGAGTTCAAAAGAGGACAAATTGTTGGTGCACGTCTCGCTGGCGCATCTGTGACTAAGACAGCAAGTCTTTGTGATGTATCAAGAGCCACGGTATCCAGGGTAATGTCAGCATACCACCAAGAAGGACGAACCACATCCAACAGGAGTAACTGTGGACGCAAGAGGAAGCTGTCTGAAAGGGATGTCCGGGTGCTGACCCGGATTGTATTCAAAAAACATAAAACCACAGCTGCCCAACTCACTGCAGAATTAAATGTGCACCTCAACTCTCCTGTTTCCACCAAAACTGTCCGTCGGGAGCTCCACAGGGTCAATGTACATGGCCGGGCTGCTATAGCCAAACCTTTGGTCACTCGTGCCAATGCCAAACGTCAGTTTCAATGGTGCCAGCAGCGAAAATCTTGGGCTGTGGACAATGTGAAACATGTATTGTTCTCTGATGAGTCCACCTTCACTGTCTTTCCCACATCCGGGAGAGTTACGGTGTGGAGAAGCCCCAAAGAAGCGTAGCACCCAGACTGTTGCATGCCCACAGTGAAGCATGGGGGTGGATCAGTGATGGTTTGGGCTGCAATATCATGGTATTCCCTAGGCCCAATACTTGTGCTAGATGGGCGCGTCACTGCCAAGGACTACCGAACCATTCTGGAGGACCATGTGCACCCAATGGTTCAAACATTGTATCCTGAAGGCGGTGCCGTGCATCAAGATGATAATGCACCAATACACACAGCAAGACTGGTGACAGAGTGGTTTGATGAACAAGAAAATGAAGTTGAACATCTCCCATGGCCTGCACAGTCACCATATCTAAATATTATTGAGCCACTTTGGGGTGTTTTGGAGGAGCGAGTCAGGAAACGTTTTCCTCCACCAGCATCACGTAGTGACCTGGCCACTATTCTGTAAGAAGAATGGCTCAAAATCCCTCTAGCCACTGTGCAGGACTTGTATCTGTCATTCCCAAGATGAACTGATGCTGTATTGGCCACAAAAGGAGGCCCTACACCATACTAATGAATTATTGTGGTCTAAAACCAGGCATTTCAGTTTCATTGTCCAACCCCTGTACGTGTTTCATTTATAAATGATTCTGTCTTTTTAGACACGTCACTAAGATGAACAAATCTGTATTAGGATAATGAGTAGTTTATTATCACTTGCTGCCGAGTGTCTGGTAAAGGCAGATGTGGAGAAGCTCTTCACCTTTAACCAAAGCAGCTGTTGCATTAAACTTTATGTAGCTATAATAATGCATGCAGTGATGCTGAACTCTTCTCAGCACGAACAGAAATAAAAACACTCGGACACGTGGGGAAGTAGAAATGTTTCTCCTGGTTGGTGAATCTGTTGGTTCAAGTAGTGAGAGAAGACGAGTCAGAGACTGGAAAAGAAACAGAGGAACCAAAAATAGAAAGATTTATTTGGGGAATCAGAGTGAATACTGACTCTAGACTCCAGTCCTGTAGCACAGATAGTGATTTGATTCTTGTACAGATGAATCCATTTGTATCTTTGTAAATTCACTGAAATGTTTTTTTTTGCATGACAACAAAACTGCTTCATCTTGGTGAGGGTCACAGTGGACCCGAAAAGTAAAAGTGTTTGCTTTATACTGGGATTGAAAGGAGAGCTTTGCTTTCATTTCATTTGTTATTTTCATTAATCTCCTCCTTACTCCTCTCTCAGCTCCCAGTTGACTGCTCTCCTCATGTGCTTTGCACACCCCTGGGTTCACCCCCGCTGAGGCCTGGGTGTACTGGGAGAGCTCAGCCTCCATGTCTAGTGCTTCCTCTGTTACATTCTGCTGTTTCTGTGTTTTTCCTCCTTCTAGCTCATCAGCTGATATCTGTTGAACATTTCAAAGATGACTAGCTGGTTGTACGTTACCATGAATGAAAACACAAGAAGATTTTGAATTAAGGACAAAATGATTCCTGATGCCTAAGATTAATACCCAGTGACACTTTCACGTGAGCTTTAGCCGGTCATTCAAGCCTTTAAGCAAGAGTTTCATATTCCTTATCTTCTTCTCACACTCTTCCTCACTCTTAGCCTCCTGTTGTTTTTCTTTCTCTGCTTCCTGAACTTGCCTTGCATGCCATCAGCACTTCCTGGAGCACACAATACTGCTCCTCTGGGGCGCTCAGCTGCTGCTGAAGGATGCGAAAGAGATCCTTAGATCTTTCCTTCGCTTTCGTTTTCAGTGACTGTACAGCGTCTTCAGACAGGTTTAGATTATCTGCCAGTGACCGGATGAAGAGCTGAGAGGAGCTGAGCTCCAGCTGGAGGGACTGGACCATGTTCTCAGAGGTGCACAGTTTCTTCAGAAGCTTTATGCTCAACTTCAGCTTCTCTTCTTTGCAAGATAAAATATACACTGTAATATATTTTAGAATGAAGAACCATGTAGATCTTACCACTTTCTTGTGGAACTGGGGAACCTGGAGGAAACCTATACAGACATTGGGAGAAGATTCACACACACAGTCACCTGAGCTCAGGAAAGCATGCACCACAAGTTGAAGGAAGCGATTATTTTTAAGGATAATTTTTATTTTTTTACACCATTAATCATCCACTGATCTGTACAAACACACAGAGCGTCACTTTAAACGCCTTTAGAGATGGACACAGATAAATATCTCAACAGAGCATCTTAGTGCTGAATACATGCAACGCCTTTGAGGAAAAGACTGATGGAAATAACTGCTAATAAAGCACATCTTCCTCAACCAGTAAAACACACACACACACACACACACACACTCACTCACATGGACTACCGAGGATTTTTTTTTTTTTTTTTTTCCCCACACTACATACAAACAGTAGAGCTTTACACCAGACATCTCGAACAAACTGGGTTTGGAATACAGGACAAGAACTCTTCCTCATGTTATTAATGTATCCCTTCCTAGTTTTTTTCTTACATGCAATCAAAAATAAAAGCCCTATCGATTAAACCATACACTATACTGATGGTCACATATGTATCTTATAGCTACAACACCAGCTGTGTCGTTATATCTGGAAAAATAGCACGCCGATTGATTACGAACACGTCGGGAAAATCGATCCGTTCTTCTTAAGCTATCAAAATAATGTATCCGAATAAGGCGATCACACATACTGTACTGTGATGCTGTGGATTATTCTGCTACGCCACATTCAACATCCGGACGCAATCGATTTAAGATGTAGAAATAAAAAACATATAAAGAGGATTTTTAAAAAAAAAATCAAATCATGTTTAAAAACAATAATAAATAAGAAATTGTACATAGTTTATGCATGACATAAAGCTTTCATGGGACATGGCTTGAAGAAAGTAAGAAGAAAATCTATAGAGTTTTACATGGAGAGAGTTAGAATGGAATTTGAATATATTTTTATATATATTTATATATATATTTATTTTTTACCACAGTATTGAGTATTAAGACTCCAACATACATACTTGTGGGCATGGACACACACACACACACACACACACACACAGTTGCATGGCAGTAAATCCATGAATATCTGAGATTATCTCTTTAAATAGAATGTCAGTAATAATTCAGGAATGATTCAGTACACTATATCGTAGTGTTGTTTCCATAAAAAACAAACAAACGGTCGGATCAGAGAACCCAAATCTGTGGGAAAAAATGAAAAATGAAAAACATCTAGAATGTAAAACGACATCCTAAATTATATGAAAGAAAAAAACAAACAAAAATGTGACACTTTTTAATATTCACTCCTACATTAGCTGAAGTGAACGTCTACTGTAGTGGAGGATGTTGAGAATACTGATGTTTTTCAGGACACAGTACTTAACACCAGCAACCAACTTGTCTGATATGCTCTAAACGACATATTGAACCCTGGAAAGGTTTTTTTACGGCCGTGGCTGCGTATCGGTTACGGAGTCTGAGCCACGGCCACTGATATGTTGTAGAAGACGTGAGAGAGCAGCGTCCGTCCCCAAACCTGGGGAACTCCTACAGCACAGCATCACGGAGAAGAAGCTGAAGTTCAGTTTTCAGCAAACTTACTGACGGCATTACATAGCATGGGGAATGGCTGGAATGTGAAAAAGAAGAAAAAACAAAAAGTTTTGGTGAAGACTAAAGTCGCTGAGACGTGTTGGAAGAATGTTTACCGTGACTGGATGAAGGATCGTGTGAATGCGACTGGAGAATGAGGCTCGGAGCAGAGAGTCATATATGCGTGTCACAGGAATCAGGAAGTCCTTCTTACGAGACAGTTCTCATATTCGCTTGATCTGATTTAGACCTGGGAAAGGACCGAGCATCAACTGGCTGACGAGATTCTCTTTATAGAGAGAGAATATTAGTTCTCATACTATTTTTTTCCCCCCGTAATGCTTGGCAAAGCAGGGTCCCTTCTGCAGGGCTCGTGGACGTGACCGACGAAAGGACAGAGCAGCTCCGAGTTCAACATATCACACTGCGTAGGGTTTACTGAAAAGAGAAAGAGAGAGAGAGAGATGAACAAGGTCAGCAGCTTAAATCACTTACTGGTATCTGTACTACCTAGTGCATGAGCTTAAGCATGAACATCAGCACACACACACACATGCACACACACACACACACACACGTACTGTGTGACATCTGACGTGTGCGTTCCTCACGCTATTCCTAAACTAGCTCGCGTCACTCTGAAGTACCTGGAGTGACCTTGCGTACTGGCTCTCTGACACCAGGCCGAGCTGCTGCCCCGCTGCTAGTGCTAATGAAACAGAGCTGAACTCTGAGAGGGCGGCGTGTGAGCACAACCAGAGCTGTTTATAGGTTTCATATGTGAGGAATACATCTGTGAGCTGTTAGAGGTAAATAATCAACAGTCAACAAAGGAGTTACTGTTGCAACCAAGACGTTTCTTGTAACAGCAAGTGATTTATTCCGCTTCTACTACTCAGCAATTTGCCAGTGCAAGATTTTTGTTATTGAAAGAACGACATATCGTACTTCATGTTGTGGAAAATCCACAAAAATTTCAGAACCTATTCCTGCTATAAAATGTCCCGGACAGAATAACTAATAATTGTTTTTTCCCCCCACAGCGGGGCGCGTTAAAAGCTTTATAGAAAGGAATGAATGAATGAATGGACAAAAGAGTGAATAACTGAAAGAAAGCATGAGCACAGAAATAAAGCCAAAAAAGGACGTCTCTTTCCGTGAGGACCCAGAGTGAGAGTCGTGTAGGCTTTTGGGTAATTTCAGTCAGAATCCCACACTTACTGCCTCGCTCTCTCCGTCAGATACGGGCTGAGACTCGGAGCGATGGTGGAGGGGGGAATAAACCCAGCTCCTGTCCTCTGGAGGCTGCTGTTCCACCATCAACACAACAGCAGGGGGCGTCACAGAGGTACGCACACACAGACAGATGGCCACGCAGCACGGACAGCATGAGAGAAAGACAGATAGAGAGACGAGAGTGCGACAGATAGAGACAGCAAAAGCATGAGGCGATTTACATAAACATTCGTTCAGGAACTTTTACATCACTCTAATCAAAACTAGAAGTCTTTGTTTGCTGAATAGAAGAGAAATCTGATCACATGAAGCAGAAGGGTTATTATGTACTGTAAACAGACATCTAGACTGATGGGTGTGGTGATGAAGGCGGCTATGGCTCAGCTGCTAGAGCTACGGCTAATCTCACTGGCTTTTAGTTCACTTACAAAGTCGCCGTAGCTCGAGGTGAGCTTGCGTCGATGAGAAACAGGGGAATACACCCAGTATCTCCCCTCGGCATACTGGTCACACACACACACACACAGTGGGAGTGTTGGAGGTTTACAGCAAAAACAGGACAGGGCAAATCAGTGGAAAGCAGGATGGTGGGGGTTAATTCACAGGAAAATTGAGGTATGAAAAACAGAAGAAATAAAAGGTGTGGGAGGAAAAGATAACAGAGAGAGAGAGAGAGAGAGAGAGAGAGACAGATATTCAGTGATGATGAAGATCAAAAATGTAAAAGCTTTTAGATTTTTTATAAAAGCCCAAAAAAACATGATGAAGATGAAAGGATGGGGGTTCAATCACAGGACAATGAAATAAATAAAAAAATGAAAGAAAGAAATAATGAAAAATGAACCTGATGAAAGGAAGCTCTTTGCTGGTTTGAGGAGATAAATATACCTCACTCATCACTGTTAGCTTGCTAGATTTTAGCCATGAAGGAGGATGTAATGTAAGCATTAATTCCAGTTATCAGCCTCTTTTTCTTTTTCAGGCTTGAATTTAATAAGAAACGATTTGAAGAAACAAGTGAAAAGTCCTGAAGGTGGAAAACTTACCTATTTGCCCCGAGGTTCTAGTGTGTATCTATTACTCACACTTTTACACAGTTTAAAAAAACCAACCCGATTGAATCAGGACTGTTTAATCATGACACAGCAAAACACAAAACCCAGTTCTTGGCATGGCAATAGTATGGAGAAGGAAGAGCTTTAACACCTGTTACATGTCAGAGAGAGAGAGAGAGAGAGAGAGAGAGTAAACAGTAGGTGAAAGTTGTTTCACAGGCTTCACCTTTTATCTGAAGAGCTCTGGATATACTCCTCTGCTGAGCTCCTCTGTTAAGGCACACAACACAGAGGTGCCAACATTTCTAACAGGAAAATCCTAGCAGGCAGAAAGAATAAACCAAAACGAACTGGATTTTACCATGAAAACACATTTTAGTGTTTGTAAGTGGATGAGACTTTCTTGGTTTTGAAAAAGAGATAAAACATCTGGTTTGAGCGCTAGTTAGTGATAATAATGTGATAAGCAGATCCTGTATTTTTGGTATTATCGATCACAGAGACTAGAGGTTTAGGTCGTTATTTTGTACTGACCCACAAGATAATCTCAGTGTAATGTCACATCCCTTTTTTCCAGACGAATCTGATTTGTCTTTGGTCTGAAAAAGAAGATGTCTCCTGTACTGCTGTAGAAAGGGGTGAGAACTTAGAAATGCACCACAAAACTCTTGATGTTGGCACCTCTGTGAAAATGATCCTGCAAACCCCTCTGTGTGAAAATGTTGAGATTTGGGGAGATCATGATCCTCATTTCTGCTACTGATAGACTATTTATACTTATTTGGACGCAGTGATTGTATGTGGTGTGTAAGGTATGAATGGGATGCTGATGAAGGGAGACACATAAACAGAGTGAAACAAAAAGACAGATGAATTGTGACTGGAGTGAGTCTCCCAGATAAAACTATGAAGCTGGTTAAGTTTTTTCAGCAAACCTTTCTCTCTCAATCACTCACACTCACACACACACACACCCTGATTTATTAAAAGTCTGTGAGTTAAAACACTTTCAGACTTTAAATCAGCCCATACTAAAAGGGTCTTTGTAAGATAACGTCTTACACGTAAGCAAGAATTTCGTCAATATCTCAGTTTATATGCAATTTGCAGCATTTCTATGTTGCCATTTTTTCCAACCCTAATCATTTTCTAACATTTTTAGGGTTGAAATGGAATACAACTAATAGGCAGGTATTATATTTGTTGAAGCCTGTTTCTGCTATTTGAAGAAAATCAAACCCACAGATATATTAAGGTTTCTTTAAATGACGTCTCAGTTTCCTGAGAAATCTCTGACTTTATTTTATTCAATTTTTCCTCTTCCAAGAGTCTCTACTGAAAACGGTTCCTTTTTTCGTCACCTCCAAAAAACCCTTTAAGCACATGATTATAAATGATATTATTTAATGGAAGTTTAATAAGTCAGGGTCTGTATGAGTATTTTGAGTAATAATGCATGCAGACACACAGTTTTACCTTTACAGTTCCACCACATCATCCAAGCTGCTTCTCTGTGGAACATGTAACTTGGTTACTTTCCCCTCTTTGTATAAAAATGCACATTTCCACAGAAGTTCCAGGTCTTTTGAAGAACTAAACAGTTCAGGAACTATCCTGGAGATCTACTGAGACATCTACTACAGCCCTGGTGCTTCTAGTAGAAATGTGCCTTGCACATGAGCTTCTTTAAAAAGGTTCCTGTGGTGAAAACAAACCTAAAGCCCTGTTATTATCACTGTCTCAACAAGCCATCACACCCTGCCAAATGCCAGCACATGCTTACAAAACAGGACTTACAAAATAGATATCGGTGATTGGCACAGCCTCCTCGTCCACAGACGCCTGGCTGAGGGACTGAGATTGGTGTCTGCCGAGCGCAGAGCTCAGAGCCTGCGTATCCAGAGCTCCTGACTCCAGGGTGGCTGATGCTTCTGCATCGGTGCCTGTTTCCAGGGCGACATCCTCGAGAGAGACGGTTGCCAGTGGCGATGCAGGTGGAAGGAGATCTGCTACCTGTGGATGGTCGACTATCTCTGGGATGATATCGTCCAGAATCTCAGTCTCTCTGATTTCTTGCATGGAGAGGACATCGGCTTCCCCAGGCACACTGGGACACATGGACACACAAGCGACCTCAGTCATTTTAAGGTCATTCTAAAGTCATCTTGTTATTTCTGTCAAATTTACAATGGTTATACTTGCACCAGGGTGCACACGTTGCACTTTATGTAGCTAGGAAATATTTCTGTCCTTAGCTCTTTGTTGTTGTTTTGTTTTTGTAGCTGTATCTTGTTATGTTGCTTCACCATGGTCCGTTGTCTCATTGTACTGCGTCAGCTATATATGGTTGAAACAACAATAAAAGCTCCTTGACTTGACTCTTGCAGTTCATTTCATTTAAAAGCTCTGGGTCCTTCAACTTGCACAATTTTACTGTCAACTGACCTCTGGCTACTTTTTACAATAAACATTAAACTACATACACAGTTAGTACCTTCCAGTACATTACAACAAACTGATGCTGCATCACATTTATAGATAATTTCACATCTGCATCATACTAATATCTCAATTTATTTAAGGAGCCAAGCATCTCATATTGTGTGTGGTATCAGTATTACACGGCTAATAAGAAAAAGAAGAAAGAAAGGTGATGTAGTCTCCATTTCTAATTCATATAAAATAAAAGATAGTGAAAGAGACAACAAATTTCACTCCAGTGGGCTTGTATTTGTAATTTCGTTCACATGCTGAATTAAAAAGCCAGGGGGCTAGGAGATAAAGGGAACAGGAGAGAATAAAGTTAGCGTGCATTTCTCCCTGTGCGGTGCATTAACAGCAGGAGAGGTGACTGCAGGCAGATGGCTGATTGAGCTTTCAGCAGCAGTGCACACTAAAGCCCTCAGGACCATATGCTCGTCTGGTCTCACCTCCCACTCTATTGAAGCCTAGTCTCTAATTCCAAACTCGCCAAACACAGAAACGGTCGCCGTGACAACAGGTCATGTCTGAACATGGTTAATATTAGAGGAAGTGAATAAAGATGTTTAGAATGTATTGATGAGGAATTAAGAAAATTTCACTTTCAGAGTGTTTCCAACAAATACAAAAAGTTGCTTTGGGCACATGAAAAGCGGAGATAAAAAAAAATGCAATGCTTCTTAAATGGCTGATTCTGATCGTGTAAATTGGTTCATTTCAATCAGACATTTTTAAAAATATTTCTGTGTAAACAAACAACCAACAATTATCCCTGAGCTAGCTATCATAGCCAACAACAAGAAGGATAAAACTTTATTTGTCTCATACACATACTACAGCACAGTGAAATTCTTTACTTAGCATATCCCAGCTTAGAAGGTTGGGGGTCAGAACACATGATACAGCACCCCTGGTTAAAAGAACATTAAGGGCCACACCCAAGAGCCCCACTGGGGCAGTTTTACAGTGCTGAACCACTGACCATCTGATCAACAACGCAGAGCCTTAACCTTTTGAGCTGCTACTGCCTCTTCAAACGTAAAACTAATGATTTGGGATTCTGAGCAATAATTTCCTCGCTGAAAAACTGAAATCTCACCCATGCTGTCTGGCTAGATTACAAGCAGTTGGTGAGGTGGCGAGAGACATTAGAGATATTAAGCTATTAAAGAAGCTTTGAGGATGTGGGAATGATGCCAGATTCATATTCATAGATCCTGGGATTTATTTCATAAGGCTGTCAGAGGTGGTTGAGCTGAGGGAACAGAGAGAGAGGGCTGTGCTCGTGTTTGAAGTCTAGATAATGAACACAGAGCACAGTTTGTGATACAGAGGAACAGGACGGAATTATTAGACACATTTAGAGAAGAACGCTGAATATGACAAGGCTTTTAGGGAAAGGAGCAGTGAGGGGTGTAATGTGTGTATACTCACCTGCTCTCTCTAGGAGGTGGTGTAAAGGAGAACACACAGTCAGCGTCAAACTCTACTTTCTGCTCCATCACTGGCTCGTCTTTCTCCTCTTCATCTTCTGTCTGTCTCTTAACCTCCACCTGCACTGTGATAGTCTGCTGGTCCTCCTCATGGACATCAACCATCCTGAACACCAGAAAACACACACACACACACAATCATACACACACACACTTACTTTTCTGCACTTAAAAACAAAGCAACTTTAATCAAAATATATTCTTATAGCTTTGGGTCCTATTTCTCAACACACCTTCCATCACTGTCTTTTAAAGACATGGTTTGCCTCCTGAGGAATCAGATGGTTGACAAATACACACACAAACACACACACACAAAAAAAGAGTCAGGGTATTTTGTTTGTCTCATAACTAAGCAGCTGTTTTTACAGTATAGTGTTTGTTATGTTTAACCGGTTTGAACTGTGCTGAACCTTTTCCAAGGCACAACAATAAAAGTCCTAACTCTAAACACTGCCTGCATGACTAGCAAAGGGAAGCATGCTGACATTTTTATGTTCACACTAGCAAGCAGATGATCCAGTCACTGGTCCTTATCATTTCTTAAACACTGTTGTGTGTAAATGTCAGCAGAAGCTAAACTAAAATCTTCCACCTGTTTTGGTAACAGACAGAGCAGCCTGTTACCAAACCGTGGCATTTCCTTCGTCATAACAGAATGAGTATTAATTGATGGATTTGTGTTGAGTTTTTTAATAAATAATATAAAATGTGAAAGGAGAGTGAAACGAGTGAATACCTGTAACGGGGGTGCTCTGCTGTGTCAGAAGGGGATCGCTCTGGGATCGATATGGACGTGTTGGAGGACAGCGTGGTGGCAACCGAGGCTGTGGTGGCCTCCTCAAATGATGGAGGAGTACATGGCTGCAGACCTGAGAGAAACAATGCGGAACACAGAATTCCTATTAAAACCTATTCAATCCTCCAAGCGTACAAGGAGTGAAAGGCTGATTAGCAACCTACCGTCGTTCTCCAGCACAGGAAAGCTACGCGCTCCTCTCAGGTCATAGATGTGGTGGTCTCTCTCTGAAGGAAGTTGACTGGCTGACCAGGCTGCCCCAGGCCCACTATGCTTGGGCACTGTCAGTGCATTGCGGCTCTTCTTGGAGGGAGAGGACTTCAGTGCTGGAGCGAATTAATAAAGTGCAGAAAAAAAACTTGTATTAAACACTTGTCTTTTAGTCCTTTTAGGATCGTGTACACCTAAAGTGCTTTCCAGATGATGAACGACCGTCTCTAGCGGTCATTTCCAAGAAATGGGCAAAGCATCAAAGCCAAGAAAATACATGAATCAGTGGCCAAGCAGACTCGACCCTGAAAATACACTGCAGTGTGTTGGAGATGAGCACACGTCTGCCTTGCACCAGTTTAAATAGCTGGGAACATTTGAGGTCACTGCCATTGGCAAATGAAATGAGAAATGGCCGTCTCGTCCCGAGAGTTTCCAAAACTGTTTTGTTTTTACCAGGACGGTCGGTGGTTGTGTGCTATATGAAGGATAAATAGCTGAAGAATGCATCAGTTTCACTCAAACTGCCTTTGTGTGTTGATCCTAATGAGAAGCAGGAAGTTAGTGGTTTTGGGAGCTGAAATATACTTTGCATGATTTATAGCAATATAAAACCACAGCATTACCACACCAAGTATTTAAACCTTGGTTATTAAAACAATTATGTAGGCATAATGCACTGTAAAAAAGTATTTAAGGTGTCTATATTTTCGTTGGAAAATATGCTGGAAATTCGTAGACTTGAATTCAGAAAGGGTTGGCCCTCAATAGTATTTACTGTATACTGTATATCCTGTGTGATATTACTGGGTTGAATACAGGAGGATGAAAAGTGTTGCACTGTGTGCGGTTCTTACAGGAGCTCTTCTTGAATACTGTAGAACTCATGAACTTGTAGAACCGGTCAGCATAGAAGTTTGGCCTGTGCACCGATACTGTATCCTACAGAGACAGAGAAAAAGAGCAGACATAATGAGACAGACAGAGGAGAGGAGAAATGACAGTTAAAGTTAAAAAAGAAGTGGAAAGAAACACTCATTTAAGCCACAAAGAGATTCTATCTCCAGGCTTTGGTGGAAAACCAAACCCAACAGATCTGTATCTAAGAGCCACACGTGTTTCGGATCATCTTCAGCAGCCCGATGCTACGCATACACCCACTCTTCTTGTTGTTATTCGCAGATACATGAGCCCAGAGAGTGGGATTACCCGGCAGGGCACCATGCCATCCAGATGGTGTCTGGTTTTAATAATTTACCTCCACAGCCAGGAGACAGACAGGGACCGCCTGCTGACATCCAGTATTACAGTAACTACTGCATTACGTTGAGCTTTTATGTACTGTAAACTTATACTGAAGTGTCTTTAAGCGCAACAGTAACAAACACTGAAGTTTACTGACTTTTATTTTGATTGCGGATTCTGCATTAACTTTGATAAGTATGCAGATTATATTGGTATATATAAAGACCGTTAATCGTTCTGGCTTTCTTAAAGAAACTACTTAGAACCATGTTTGAAAGAATAATGATCCAATTAGTTTTGCTAATTAATACTAATGAAATGATCCACAGTAGTTCCTGTATAATATTATAATATGCTTAAATATACTTATATGACCAGGCATAACATTATGACCACCTGCCTAATATTGTGTTCGTCCCCCTTTTGCTGCCAAACCACAACAAACTGTGATGCACTGTGTATTCTGACACCTTCCTTCAGCAATTTGAGCAACAGTAGCCCGTCTGCTGGATCGGACCACACGGGCCAGCCTTCACCTTTAGACACTCCTGCTGGTTCACCACTGTTCCTTCCTTTGGACCCCTTTTGATAGATACTGACCACTGCAGACCGGGAACACCCCACAAGAGCTGCAGTTTTGGACATGCTCTGATCCAGTCGTCTAGCCATCACAATTTGGCCATATATATATATAAATAGGTTATTTCTATATTTAGCACATTATTGAACTTTGAGCATTTTTTTATATTTAATGTTTTATTGTGATAATTAATAGATATTTATCCTGAAAGAGAGATAAACTCTTTCTCTGTCACACACAAAGGCTATGATCTGCATTAGAGAAAGTGCTGCAGTAGATGGAAGACAGCAATAAACCAGTGCTGCAGATGCTGTGAACTCATGGGCTCATTCTTGTCACACTTACTCCATCATGGACCAGTGCTTTCCATGTATGCTCCAGCTTCTTAATGAGTCTGCAAAGATAAAAACATGTGTTTTATTGAGATGCTGCTCGCCAGCCAGGATCAGCAATACAAAATCAATACAGGGTAATGTGTGTGTTTTTTTCCCCTCCTCACTCAGTGATTACGTAAGAGTGCATTTTACACGAGCTGACACCATACCCTGCAGGACAGCTCATGAATGTCAAGATGTATTATGTTAGATAAAAAAAAAGAGTTACGTACTACTGTATGTGGATAATCGTAGAGACTGGGACCGAGTGCGTACTCATTTATTTTTTAAAAATATCACAAAAATACACTGTACCTGTAAGACTGCAGAATATCTATGATGCCAATGAAGAGCAGCAGCCTCTCGCCTTTCCCACTCACTGCTGGGATTCCCCCCATTCTGTGAAACGTGAGAGAAAAGGAAACAGATGGCTCATCTGTTACCCAGTGCCATTATATCCTTCATATTATATCATCCACATTCTAAGTTCCTTCTTATTAAATCAACTTTCACAAAAATCCCATTAATGACAAAATCAAACCCTTTAATGGCCGTAAATATGTTCTCACAACAACATACACGTTCACTAAATACCTCTTTTCTGACCCAGACCGTGAATTATACTGTGACCTTCAGGATGGATTCATCCCCCCATGTGACTGTACAGAGATCCTCCCGGCATGAGACTTATTTTTAATGTAAATGCTTGTAGCAGCTCACTAGCTAAGGTTAGTGTGTGGCCTGAATCATATATCCATGCATTTTTCATTTCTGAATCACCCTTCAAAAGAATATGCAAAAATTGATCGCATATTACACAGAATAGTTCAGATTTTCCATTCAAAACCATTTACCTTACATTATAATAGCATTTTCACTCAAAACGTGGCAAAAATATCAACATTTAAACTGAATGCATAGGAAAAACACAGGGATGCTAATCAAAGACAGGAAATGGGTGTACATAAATTTTTAAGGAACATTATACCCCTAAATGTGTGCGATTTTGCTAATGTGGGATGTGGTAGCTTAGTGGTTAAGGTGTTGGACTACTGGAGTTCCAAATCCAAGGTCCAACAAGCTGCCAGTGCTGGGCCCCTTAGCAAGGCCCTTAACCCATCAATTGCTCAGTTGTACAAAAAACGTGATGAATTGTAAGTCGCTGTGAATAAGGGCATCTGCCAAATGCCAGAATTGTAAATGTAAATGTAATGTGCATGCTTACGTATCCTCCGTGTCAATGGAGTCTCCGCATGTAGCTCCTCCCTGAATGGACTCCATTGCTGTGGAGTAAAGTGCTCGCTGAGCTGCAGGCTTTTTCTCATCACTGCTGCTCTGAGAACCCTCCGTCTGCTGCTCACGCTCAGCTTGGTCCACATTGTGGACACCCAGGAGCAGGCTGTAGTCCATGATCTTAAAGCTTTCTAACACCTACACACACACACAAGGCACTATGTCTCCAGCTTCAAAATATAATCAACAATCATAAATCTCTTCAAACATACAGCAATATTCTTTATTCTTTACAGCTCATATTTTTTATTAAAGTGAAACCCACACAGTAATACAGACCAACACACACACACACACTAACCAGGCAATCCCTCTGCAGGGTCTTGACCAGGGCGTTGTAAGTGTCTGTGTCCAGCAGTAATCCATCAGGCACATCTTGCATAAAGTCCAGGTCTTTAAAGGTAGGCTTCGCTTTCTCTCTTTCCTTCTTGGATGCTCTGCGCTTATATGTGGAGCCCTTCAAGTCAAACTTCAGGTGCATGCGGAAGACACGTGGCAGAACGTTGTTCATTACCACGATCCGGATGTTCTTCCCACCAGACTGTATGCAGTACAGGCCGAAGAATTTAGGGAGCAGTGTCCGTGGGTTCTGGTTCAGATTCTAGAAGGGAGGCGAGGCGAAGGAAAATATAAATAAACAATGTAAAGAAAGGCAATGCAAAGGAAGAGAAGGAAATTAAAAGAATTAAAAGGGAGGGAAGCTAAGAGACAGGACAGGACAGCAAGGAAAGGCAGCCAAGTAAAAGAGAAGAAAGGAAGTGGAGAATAGGGAAAGTAGGTGCACTGGTGTTGTCCTGCTCTCTTAATTATGCAACAAAGGTCTACAGTCTTATCCTCAAAGGACATGCTTTCATTCCAGCTGAACAGAAGGCACACCTGACCTGGAGATTAAGTGAACTGATTAAATGAGTGGAATACAGGTCCTGCTTGGTTACAGTGAAAGCCTGCAGCCAAACTGGTCCTTTGCAGATAAACCTGAGACCCCGGGCATATCGCATTTTACATTATACAGGTTAGGTTACAGTTCTACAGTCTGTCTGTAATCACTGTGAGGTATATCATCCTAGTCCAGAAATGACCAAGAGGCACTTGGATGCTTTGGCTACCATGGAGACAGTGCTGATCTGATCAGTTTATCAGCTAAAATGCTCTAGTTAAGTTCCCAGCAAGCACTTGTACTTGACAGTATCGTTTACTCTCGGTACTAAAAGGCACGCTCCCGGCTCTGTTAACACCTCACACGGTTGAGGCACTAGTGTACCAAGGCCACGCTAATCCTTCTTAATGATGTGCTGGAAAAAGTCCAGGTCAGGAGGAGCTGTGGAAGCTTCTCGCTTTGCAGAGTTTGCATGGTGCATAGTGAGTCATTTGCTGCCACCCACTCGTTTAATTCACTTCAATGAATTCAACTCCCACTCCATTAGATACAGTCTGGTCAGTGGAAGAGCCAAGGCGAGAACGTAAACGGCAGACTGTAGCTGATTACAGGACATTAAATGTACAGCGTGGAACAGTGCTAACCTGGTACCTTGTTTTAGTAAATTCCTCAGTTCATACACTGGATAATATGATTGTAGAATCTGAGTGAGTGTGGTGGTATAAATGTAATTCTGTGTGACAGAAGTAATAATAATGACCAGAGTACAAATTTAATACATTCAATGATTCAAATGAGTGTAAAAACTGTATGTTGTTGTTCTTTCGGCTGCTCCCTGTTCGGTGTCGCCACAGAGGATCATTCGGTCCGCATGTTTCAAGTTTTACACCGGATGCCCTTTCTGACGCAACCCTCCCATTTAATCCGGGCTTGGGACCGGCACTGAGAGTTAACTCTTCAGTGGCTGGGTTAGGGCCCTGTCCGGAAATTCGAAGTCAGGCCACAGCAACAAGAGAACGGGATCCTAGCCATCACAATTTGTCAAACTTTTCAAATCCTTACACTTGCCCATTTTTCCTGCTTCTAACACATCAACTTTGAGGACAAAATGTTCACTTGCTGCCTAATATATCCCACCCACTAACAGGTTGTGATGAGGAGATCATCAGTCTTATTCATGTCACTTGTCACTGCTCATAATGTTAAGTCTGATTGGTGTAGATAGGCCAAAACATGGTTGCCCCTGTCAAAGGGTTAACACTTTATTTTATTTATAAGGAAGATATTTGGGGTTGCCACAGCGGATCATCTGGTCCGCATGTTTCAATTTGGCACAGGTTTTACACCAGATGCCCTGCCTGACGCAACCCTCACATTTAATCCGTGCTTGGAACTGGCACTGAGAGTTAACTCTTCAGTGGCTGGGTTAGCGCCCTGCCCGGGAATCGAACCCAGGCCGCGGCAACGAGAGCACTGGATCCTGCCGCTACCTCACCAGGAGTCTAAAAACTGTATAGTGTTTCATAAATATTTAATATCACTCATAATAATATTAATAATTTGGCTATTGTGTGTGTGCAAAATATTTCTCAAATAATGAACTGAACAATTGGAAAAATTGGAATCCTTCTTTACGCACTAACCCATATATTCACACTTATCAAGCAACAGTAACTCAAAGAACTACTCCTTACATCTGTGGTGATCAGAAAAGCATCTCCGAATGCACAACAAAACATTAGGGGTGCAGAAAGAGGGAGGTAAGAAGTGGTGATATAGTAAACTCACCATATAGTACCCAGGAAGCAGTTTCTGCAGAAACTCCGCCTCTTTATGCTGTACAGTTTTGATGATGAACTCGTCGTCACGGGTAACGTAGAAGATGGATCCACTAGCACCGGGGTTTGACAGCTCGATCAGGGGCTCATTACATAAAGAGTACTATAGAGAGATGGAGACAACACTGTAAACATCTTCATAGTCACGTGTGTGGATAATCTGGGAATATAATAAAATAATTCAATGTGGGATGATTACACGTTAGATGATAATAGAATTGTTTATCTTTTCTTCATTAATAATCACTATTAAACCTGTACTATGAAAAGATTATAACAATATCAATTACAAGCAATTAAACGAGCTATTAAATGTAAAATTTATATTCCGAGATGTTCTTCATGATCTGAAAACTAATAAACTAATTAAAAACAATTTTTTAGCTAGAGCCTGTCATATTTACTGTATATTATGTTTAATCTAAATAAAGATAGACGCTTGATATAATTTGACTGAATTAAAAAAGCACATTTCTATTATTAGTACATAAATAAACAATTTAACCATTTCGTTCTTTGTACCAGTGAATGCTTTAGAGAGTGCGTCGCTGTGATAATCCCCAGGTGAAGTGCGTGCACACACACACACACGCACACACGCGCACACACACACACAATGCATTACGCTCGGCATCCACACTGTCATAACAAGCTCTCAAGTGAATCATAATATTTCTATAACAGCTCCATCGTGCATGATTGTTTTTCTTTCTCTTAATAATTTCCTCGAGGATTGAAGAACTACTGTTAATACAACCGTGTATGGAAACATTGGAGAAAAAGTGTGTGTGTGTGTATGTGTGAGAGAGAGAGAGAGAGAGAGAGAGAGACAGAGTCTTTATCTTTAACTCCAATATACTAGAATGTATCATAGAGCAATAAAAGTCTTTTTCTATTCCCTTTTCTCCTCTGGACACGACTGCAGGATGTGTCGCCTCAGCAGTAACAGCGGTGAATGAATCTTTAAGAACTGTTATCATCACCAATGTGCCACTAACCACTTCAGACGATTGTGATTTAAACATCACTTTTTATATGGTTGAATTCTCTGGTTGGTTAATTTTCCATAACAGCAGCTCTGACAGTAGAGTCAGCTATAAGCATTATATTCATACACTCTGTCTAATGTACACTGACTAGGCACAACATTATGACCACCTGTCTAATATTGTGTCAATACCACCTTTTCGCTGCCAAAAAAGCCCTGACCCGTCATGCACTGTGTATACTGACACCTTTCTATCAGAACCAGCATTAACTTCTTCAGCAATTTGAGCAACAGTAGCTTGTCTGTTGGATCGGATCACATGGGCCAGCCTTCGCTCCCCACATGCCTCAGTGAGCCTTGGCCGCCCATGACCCTGTCTCTGGTTCACCACTGTTCCTTCCTTGGACCACTTTTGACAGATACTGACCACTGCAGACCGGGAACACCCCACAAGAGCTGCAGTTTTGGACATGCTCTGATCCAGTCTTATAGCCATCACAGTTTGACCCTTCAAACTCGCTCAAATCCTTACGCTTGCCCATTTTTCCTGCTTCTAACACATCAACTTTGAGGACAAAATGTTCACTTGCTGCCTAATATATCCCACCCACTAACAGGTGCCATGATGAGGAGATCATCAGTCTTATTCACTTCACCTGTCAGCAGTCATAATGTTATGGCTGATCGGTGTATGGCTCCATAAAGCCCATGACTAATAATGCATTAACCAGATTTAATAAACATTGTTATTTCTGTAAGAAAAATGTATCATCATTGATATGATGACATTAAATTGAATGTAATTAAAAATGAATAAAAATTGTAGAATCAATAAATAGAATATTTTAAAAGGTATAAACGGAAGAAAACACTCTGGGATGTGCCTTTAAAGGAAAATAATCAACTTCAGTGTGCTAAACTGTAGCAGCGCAGCTTCCGGGATACTTCAGCATCTGTCCTGCAACTGTGATGTTTCTGAATGAAAATCAATAAGTTATTGAAAAAGTCACTATTTAATGATTGCAAGGCAAAAAAAAAACATGCTGAGGCTACAATATGTCATGATTATTTGTTTCCTCTTTATTAATACTGTTAATACTGAATTACTATAAAGGCGAGGTTTAATATTCCCTCTTGAACACTTCTATTTATTGTCATTCCCTAAGCTTTCATTTGGATAAACCCATGACACAGCTGTTCTGGGGCATAATTGAGCTGGATTGTAGCTTCTAGCCAGGAAACTGCACCCTATAAACACACACAAACCCAAACGCAGACACAAACACACACAGCCCTTTTGAGCTGAACAAACAAAGCCCTGGAAATCACATGACGTTGTCTATTTGTATTTGTTCAGCATCTGGTGCTACAACAGCAGAAGACAGAAGACACATGTGCTGATGTGATGCTCTGGTCCACGCATCCGTCGATATTTTTTTTTTTTTTTTTAGGTAATGATGTATTGATTGTGAGTGTCATTGCTGAGGTCAGCGCTGACATTTGACACGGCTGGAATTTGATGTTGTTTGTTTCGCATGCATCGACGTATTTTATCCTCACGTGTGTCACGTTGACTGACACAGAGCTTAGACGTGTCATTACCCACACCTGGGATGTTCAGCATAACTTGTCGGTGGAAGCTTTCAGAGGATCGACCTGCGTACCGTGACACACAGATCTGAGGTCAGGATCAGCACAGATCTGTTTTGTATCACTGCACATGATATAAAAGATCTCTGGGTTTAGACTGATGACTCTTTCCCCGTTGATATGACTAAAATATTCCATAATCTTGAACAAATTAGCATGGTATGAACTTGGGTCACTTGGTGTATAATGTTTACAGAAGTGTGTGTGTGTGTGTGATATTCAGTGTGTGATATAAACCGAAGTGTTCTGCTCACCAGGTAGTCGTCGGGTCGAATCCCGAAGAGTTCTCGGAAGTAGCGGAACGCCACAGGGGCGTAGGTTTTAAACCTGAAGTCTGGGTAGTGGTGCGCTGGAGTCAGATTACTGCCCTCACTGAGACACAGAGAAAAGCCAGATCAGAGAACCAGAATACGGATTGTTTCTTTAGCTTGCACTTGGATGCTAAAGGCTTCATATAAACAGGTTACAGAAACACAATGGATTTCAATAAAGAAAATGATTACATAGCATTTTTGGAAGGAATCTGCATAGACTGGTTATAACCTATATAATAATATGGCAGTTGTGTTTTGCTTCATGTGTATAATACAGGTTATTATTGTACTATTACATGTTTATTTACATGCTAAACATCTGAAAGCAAAGCTATCCAAAATGATAGCTGCATTATGATTTGTAAAGCTTTTCATTGCTGGAGAGTTAAAGTTCAGTGCTGTAAGAACTTGAGATAGTAAAACAATCTTCTCAGTGAAAACACAGCAAGTCTGTCCATAAATATACACACACACACACACACACACACACCTTGGAAAGAAGATGCTCTCCACCACATAGAAATCCTGCATGAGCACGTCTCTCTCGGGTTTGGAGCTCAGGTTGCCCACCGTGTAGCCAATGCCCAGCTGGATCGCACCTCTCAAGGCTGAAGAGGTGGTCTGTGGGTCGGAGACGGACAAAGGGGTCAAACTTCTGCACTAAAAATCTATGTGCACTCATGGTCACATGTGAACAGGGTTTAATGAATGAGGATAGGAAAGGATGCTAAAGACATTATGAGTAGGATGCTGAAGGTGTGTAGCAGGTTGACCTTTTTGTACGTGGTCTCCCCTGAGGCATCAACCCTCCGATGGCCAATCTTCTTCTCAGGGCCGGAGCCGGGGTGGCAGGATGAGGACGGCATCTGAGAGAGAGTGAGAGAGAGAGAGAGGGGAAGAGAGGAAGAGAGAGATGGAGGGAGAGAGAAACAGAGAAAGAGAGAGACATAGACATAGAGAGAGAGAGAGAGAGAGAGAAAAGAGGGAGAGAGACGATGATAGAGGGAGAGAGACGATGATAGAGAGAGAGAGAGAGAGAGAGAGAGACAGACAGAAGGAGGGACAGATAGACAAGAATAGAGAGAAACAGAGAGAGAGAGGGAGAGAGACAGAAAACAGACGGAGGGACAGAGAGACAAAAATAGAGAGAAACAGAGAGAGAGGCATAGGCATAGAGAGAAACAGAGAGAGAGCGAGAGAGAGCGAGAGAGAGAGAGAGAGAGAGAGAGAGCGAGAGAGAGAGAGAGATGCATTAATAATCAGCATGTTTTTTGTTTTATTGAATACATTTCCTCAGTAACACTCACCTCAGTTATACAGGGCTTCTTACCAGCGGCGTCTGAAACAAACACACACACACACACACACACACACAATACACCACTTTCAGTACAAAGCTTGAAAAGACAAATAATAAAAGCTCGAGTTCCAGTTCCAGTTTCTCCATCTGGACCAGTTTCCTTTATCACAGTAAAGCTGGAAACAGATCTGATTTAACTGATCTAATTCACCACCACATGAACCGGACATGATATCCTCAAATAACGTTCATCATCAGTGACAATTCCATAAATGCTGTTTGGGAAGTGAATAAAGAAAATTAGAAACATTTTAAATGTTTAACACACACACACACACACACAATCGATAAAGCTTGTGATTTCACACACTACACAACAACCAGTGCACTGATCTATAGTTGTTCTCTTTAGCCGAGAAATACAGAAATGCAGTAAATCAGCTCCAGGAACACACAGCATGATTCTCACAGCTCCTGCTCTCTCTCTCTGTGTGTGTGTGTGTGTGTGTGTGTAAACACTCCAAGGTCAAACTGGAGAAGCCAGGGGGTGTGTGTGCTTTATAAAAGTGGCCTATTTCACATGCTTATCCCCGGATCTTCACAGCATCACAGTGTAACAGAATACTACGTACAGAAATATTTCGAAGAGTGTGTGTATATGTGTGTGTGTGTGTGTTTTTGTTTGAGAGAGAGAGAGAGAGAGAGAGAGAGTCTGCTTTGGATCGTAAATCTGAAAACCGTGGAAAAACTAAATACATAATGCTTACTCTGTAAAGCTGTGTGTGTGTGTCTGTGTGTGTGTCTGTGTGTGTTTACTGCAGAGGCAGCAGTATGAACAGTCACAGCCTTTCATGAAGGACCATGTGCTTAAACCTGGAGCAGAGATGAGCTAAAATCGCCTCTGCTTCATTTGTCTGGCTGCGAGAGAGAAAGATTTACAACATGCTGACCAAACACAAACACACAAACACACACACACACAAAATCTGTCTTTATTTTTTTCCAATATTTGTAAAAGCGACGTTGGGTTGCTTGAGAAAGGCACTATATATTATATCTTCTTCTTCTTTTTCTTAATCAGAGTCAGTCGATGTTCTCTTTTAAAGATAAACACAAGGAGTAACTCAACACGGACTACCTGCTAGCTTAAAGGAGCTGTTAGGGATTTTCAGCATTTTTAGACCTGTAATAATGATGTCATGCCTTTAAAGTAATTATATAAACATTTTAAAATACAATTATTTCAGCATTCGCACCCTTGTATCTTGATTTCAAGCTTTGTATTTTTTCTGGCTCTGAAATGATTTCTGCTCCCAGCCGAAACACATAGCTTCCATGTTTCAACAGTGTGCGTGTGTGGGTGTTAGGTCAAATGAGAGAGAGAGAGAGAGAGAGAGAGAGACAGACAGACAGAGTCATTTGTCTGTCTGGGAGAGAGAGATTTACAACATGCTGACTAAACAGACACACACAAAATGTATGTTTATTTTTTCTAATATTTGCAAAAGTAGCTTGCTTGAGAAAGGCACTATATATTAACTTTTATATTTTTTCTGGCCCAGAAATCACTTCTGCTCCCAGCCAAATCACAGCAGCCATATTTCCTTACAAAAAGGCAACAAACCAGGTGTATTTAGTTTCAGCAGCGTGTATATTGGGTCAAATATGAGGCTCAGGGGCAGCAGAGGGCTTTAAAAATACGAACCGCTCCTTTAATACACCTCAGCCTGAGTACTGGTTCTTAATGGTTTATGTATACACTGTAGATCAGAATCTGATTAGGGGAAAATATCCAAAGGCAGCAGTAAAATACAGCTTTTGAAAATAAGGCCAGTGTCCCTAAAGGACATGACGAGTCCATTGTGTCCAGGGAATATATAATAATCCGAGCTGTTCTACTTGAATATGTCACAGATATATGACAGCTCCTCCTGTACCAGCGAGTGGATTACGTGATTCAGTGCATGTTCCAGCTCAGCGTTAACGTGGTCAAGAAGACCTGATCAGTGTGGCTTTCATTCCTCATAAACACACGAGGATGCAGAGCATACCTGACTAACACACTCACTTGTTGCTGTTGTGAAGATGTCAGGGATTAGTCGGAGACATTTGCTTAAACTGAACATCTTCATGCCACTCTGTAGAGGCGTCCTGTCTCTTCTTGAGCTTTTAAAGGAGAAGTTCACTTCAAAAATCTACAAATCATTTCCTTACCCCTTTGTCATCCGAGATGTTCATGTCTTTCTTTCTTCAGTCGTAAAGAAATGACGAAAACATTTCAGGATTTTTCTCCATATGGTGGACGTCAATGGTGCCCGCGAGTGTGAACTTCCAAAATGCAGTTTAAATGCAGCTTCAAAGAGCTCTAAACCTCGATCCCAACCCTGGAAGAAGACTCTTATCTAGCCAAACAATCGGTCATTTTCTAAGAAAAATTGCATACTTTTAACCCCGAAAGCGTCTAGCACTAGCTCTGGGACACGACGCTACATACTACGTAATCATGTCGGAAGGTCACTCGTGATGTAGGTGGAACTACAGACCCAGTGTTTACTAGTGTGAAGAAGGATGAGCGCTCCGAAGTTGTTGTGTGTTGATTGACACAAAGTTATATGTACCTTTTTGTTAGAAAAGTGCGTTTGATTTATTTGCACATCCTTGGTCTTTGAACGTTCTTTTTGTAAACACTGGGTCTGTAGTTCCGCCGTCACGGTTGACCTTTCGATGTGATTACGTAGTACGTAGAGCCGCGGATGTGTATCCCAGAGCTAGTGCTAGACGATCTTTTCACTAGATAAGAGCCTTCTTCCTTGGCTTGGATTGAGGTGTAGAAGCTGCATTTAAACTGCATCTTGGACGTTCAAACTCACGGGCACCACTGAAGTCCACTAAATGGAGAAAAATCCTGAAATGTTTTCCTCAAAAAACACCGTTTCTTTACGACTGAAGAAAGAAACACATGAACATCTTGGATGACGAGGGGGTGAGGAAATCATTTGTAGATTTTTGTTCTGGAAGTGAACTTCTCCTTTAATATCACTAAAATATAGCAGGTGCTGTGCGGAACAGAGCGTCTGGGGGTGTCCTGCACATCACTATCCGGTAATGACTTTAGAGTCAGACACGGCAGCTCACAGAGCCATGCTTGAGAACACAACGTGACTCATTATAGTTATTATTTGTTTGGTGCTGTTATGCGCAGTAAGGCTCTTCACCTCTTCTGAGCCACTCATGGGACACGTGTGTTATGGAAACAAATCTCGGCTTAAACACATAAACGTGAACGTGAGTGTGAGGTTCCAGCACAGGAATCGCAGCACGGTTCCAGTGCAACCCATACTCACACCCCATCCTCCACACGTGATAATGAATTTAAAAAGCTGTGGGACTAAAGCAGGAGCCAATTTTGGGACCAGCGTTCGATAATCAGCACTCACAATCTGCAAATGCAGCCTCTGTAGAGACCCAAAAGCTGTCCCACTTACTCCCACACACTCTCACATCCCTACACGCACAACCACACACTCGCTAGCCTACTTTTTTAAAGAGCGTACGGCTCGCTGAAAAGTCTAGTTCATGCAGGACACGTGCAGTTATTTTGGGGGATATTCTTTAGAGACTGTGATGCTCTAGATTTCAGACACCGTTTCATTTTCCAAACTGAATGGAAAAGAAGAAAAATCTAGGTTGACTCCGACTGTGCGGGCTGTGCATTAGACCAGCCTACTACAAATAAAATTCCATGTCATGGATTCATGTGGGAAACAGTGCGATAAGCTTGAAGCAAAAGCTTAAAAACTCATGGTGCGGATGATGGAGAGACAAAGCAGGCTGTCACGGCCGCACAAAACACGACGCGGCTGTCGGGCGAACTTCTGCGTCTGAATGGAGGATGATTCACGCGCTCTATGTTTTACTCAGCTCGCCCACGGTCAGCCCTCTGACTCCAGGCTAACACCAATCTATCAGGTACACTTGGGCAACTAATCACCATCTCTGCACACTGAAACCAGGACAAACAATGCGTAAAGGGCGAGGCAGGTGAACTAGTGCAGAGTCAATAGCAAGAAGTAGGCAGGAATTCTAATGGATATAAAAGCAGAAGAGGAAAAAAAAAAATGACGGTGCAGGAGCAAGGCGCTGAAATAAAAAGGAGAACATCTGGGTTTATTACAGAGATGTGAGGCATGCGATTGGTCATGTGACGTCACTGTAGAGCCTTGGTGCGGCTCTGATTGGAAGCACCTGATTTAATTCAGAAATTTTGACTGAACTAGGTTAGGTAGGTAAGACTGAAATGAATTAATCATCTGATAGCTTAAACACGACCAGCATTTCTACCATGGAGAGTGTAATAATAATGTAATAATATTACTAGCTGTAGAGTCTGCGTTCTGTTTAGATGCGAGAAAAAAATAACAGAATTTAACAGGACAGAATTTTTTAATTTCATCACCAGAGTTTGTTAGATTTGACGCAAAATTCGAAGTATATTTACTATTTTTCTTTCTTATATAGTACACTTGTCTAATGTTAGCTAAGACAAACATGTACACTATTAGATAAAAAGTAAGTGAAGAAACCTTGCATTGCTGAGGGCATGTGAGATGATGTAGAAGGGGGCGGAGCTTCTGGGCAGCATCGCTTTTTATATTCCAGAGCTGGAATATAAGTCTTGCTTATTTTCAAGTAAAAACTCGTACATATTACTTATGAGCTATTATCACACATAGGCGCAACCTGACACACAAATTCCAAGCTGATATACGTGAAAGCAGCTGAAACTACAATTCACTGTTCGAGAAAACCCCAAAAACAACTCAACAAAAGCTTAAGGAAGTTCAAACTCTGACTCCTTCACTGCTTCTCCAGAGATTTATGATCCCGAGACAGGACGTCCTGCTTCAGAACGCTCTCAGAAACACGAGCATGGCTCAATATCGAGAACGATCCGGAAACAGCAGAGCCGTAATTCCTAATGAACATCTTTACAGAAGTTCAGCTATGATACACAAACATCATTATGGGTAGGAAATACACACCTCAGATGTCATGCGGCTCCTGGCGGGACGAGTGATGCTCGGGGTTTTGCGTAGATCTTTTCTATTTGTGGGCTGATCGGTGCGAAGAGGCTAAAACTCAATAGGATTAGTAGAAGGGAGCTAATCGGATGGCACGAGTCTAACTAGATCGCGTCATTGGCTAGCGGAAGTGCTGAACGGCCAATCAAGGGCTGAGATTAGGCTCAAGGGTGGGTTTGAAGACAAGATAGCGCAAGGACAAGAGCAGAGGAGAAACAACACAGGCTGTCACTTTACTGTCGTTCATTCTGTGTGGAGAAATTCAGACTCGATAAAAATAAAAAATATATATATAAAAAGTCTATCATAACACAATTTTCTTGTTTTAATAATTTAATAATTACATTCATTTTAATTGTATTTTAGTACTGCATCTTTACTGGTCTCTTTTTCTGTATTACTTTATTTTTCAATGGTGCAATAGGCAAAACTTCAGCAAGATCAAGACTCTAATGCTTAAAGATTTCAAAGCTAACTAGAGTTAAAATTCTGATTATACTCATTTATCATAATGTTCATGAAGGTAATAAATGACTCTTGGAGAAATAAAAATGACTGGAATGACATCTTGGGAAAGTGATGCTAATGTTTATTCAGGTTTTCTTAACTTTCTTGTCATTAAGTTATTTGCAAAGCACAGGAGGATTTCTTGGAGAATTATCCGGCTGCGCTGGACGCTTGCTGATTTCAGTGAGATAGGATGGAGTGAAGAGGCACTGGGATGTGTCTAAATGAAACATATGAATGGAAAAGACTAATAAATCTAAACACTAATAAGCAAACTGGACCATTAAACAGTTTTCTAAACGTGTTTCCTCAACCACGTAATACAACTGTATTATGAATGACATATTTTTTATCATGTTTTGCATATTTTCTAGCTATTTATCCAGTACAAACTTAAGATCTATAAAATTGTCCACTTCATCTTTAAATAAAATCACCACAATGCTATCACTAGGAGTTTTTTAGCAACCCCATATATCAAATTAAAATTTTATTCGTCACATACACAATCATACCAGTGTGACATGCGGTGAAATGCTTTTTTTGACAATCTGGGTTATAAAAATAAATATAAAAAAATTAAAATAAATAGAATAATAAGGAAATAAAATGGAATTTTGCTACACAATAAATTGGAAAAAAAAAAAAAAAAAATATATATATATATATATATATATATATATATATATATATATATATATATAAAAATAAAGCATGTGAATACAGATTCCATGATGCACGTTGTGTATCATGGAACGCCATACGGAATTATGGGAATATGGAATTATGTCATATCATCGATCCCTAACATCACCTAATCGCAATAATCTGAGCTAATCATGATTTCATTTCACAACAAGTTATATACTGTATAGGACTGTCAATAAAATCTTGAATCAACTAAACAAAAAGTCCACAGTCATGTTTACATACAAAATATTGTAGAAGTCAAGCAGGAGACATCGCCAAACACGTGGCTACTTGCATAATGAAATTCCTTCACCACCTTTATTTTAATCTTTATTCTTGGTTAAATGTTTTGAAAGTTCTGTGTGGACAAGTCAGTATGAGGTCAAATGTCAATCTTTTCTCAGGCTCCTCCCACTGCATTGATTAGAAACTCTAGCAAACAGTTTGGCGCTGACTGTTCTGTTAACGGTGAGAGTGTAGACGAGCTTCTCTCCTTTACCTGCTTGTGTTTGTGTGTTCATTTATCCTGACCCTAATCCTACTGGAGTGCAGCAGCTGCCAGACGTCCCGTGTCTCTGAAACAGAGGATTATTCTGGAAGGACAGAGACTGTCTAGATCACGTCTGCAAAAATCAGCCAAGACCTTTCATACTCTTTCTTATATACACTATATTGGCAAAAGTTTTGGGACGTCTGCCTTTACATGCACATGAATTTAATATGGAGTTGGCCCGTCCTTTGCTTAGCTTCAATTCATCTGGGAACGCTTTCCACAAGGTTTAGGAGTGTGTTTATGGGAATTTTTGACCATTCCTCTAGAAGCGCATTTGTGAGGTCAGGAACTGATGTTAGATGAGAAAGCCTGGTTCGCAGTCTCCGCTTTAAGTCATCCCAAAGGTATTCTATCAGGTTGAGGTCAGGACTCTGTGCAGGCCAGGCAAGTTCCTCCACACCAAACTCATCCATGTCTTTATGGACCTTGCTTTGTGCACTGGTGTGCAGTTATGTTGGAACAGGGAGGGGTCATCCCCAAACTGTTCCCACAAAGTTGGGAGCATGAAGTTATCCAAAATGTCTTGGTATGCTGAAGCATTAAGAGTTCCTTTCACTGGAACTAAGTGGCCAAGCCTAACCCCCGAATTCAATGATTTGGAGAGGTGTCCCAAAACTTTTGCCAATATAGTGTATGTTTGAATGTTATCATGTTATCAATTTTTCACTTTAAAAGAACAATTTCTCAAATAGTTCAAACCTGATAAAGCTGGCATGCTGATGACTGTGAAGAGTAACACATACCGAGCAAATTTCTGGACTGAAATTTTCTCAGGGATGAGAAGTGAAGTGAGAAAAACACAGACTGTGGAGTATCAATAGCTGTACTGTCTGAATCGAGCTTTTGCATAAACTCTGCTCCACTGATATGTGTGCAAAAAGCAAAACGTTGCTCACAGCATGTCCTCTTATACATTTTACTATCACATGCCACCACAACCTGTGTGAAAAGCCCTCATCTGCATGCCTATTAGCAATACCACACTCATCTGCATGAAGATTTGTCGCTGAACAGTGAAGTGCATTTTGGACACGTAGCATCGGTGGGTGTCAGGATTCCCTCTGAGCTACGAATTTATCAAACTCATCTTAAAGAAATATACTGACGTTACCAGAACCAAGAATTAACGTTAACATAGATGTGTAGCGTCCTGGGTTCAAGTCTCGCTCCCGCTCACTGTGTGTGTGGAGTTTGCATGTTCTCCCCGTGCATGGTGGGTTTCCTCCAGGTGCTCCGGTTTCCTCCCACAGTCCAAAGACATGCTTCTAGGCTGATTGGAGTCTCAAAATTGCCCATAGTGTATGATTGTGTGAGTGAATGAGTGTGTGTGCCCTGCAGTGGGTTGGAACTCTGTCCAGAGTGTATCCTGCCTTGATGCCCGATGACACCTGAGATAGGCACAGGCTCCCCGTGACCCGTGGATAGATCGGATAAGCGGTATAGACAATGAAATGAAATGAATAGATGTGTAGCAAAATTTGATTAACATTCACAGGATATTTAAAAACAAGACAATATTTTATAAAGAAACTTCACCATGTCCATCACTCTGTGGCTCAAATTTAATAAAGGCAGCAAATGGCATATGACATTTCAAGAAAAAATGCCTAAATGTGAACAAAAATGTCAGATAAAATGCACAGGGATACAGAGGAAAGCCTTACAGAGGGTCCAAATAGGTTAGGAAATGTTGTAAAGGTAAAGAGCAGATATACAAAGGGAGATACAAACTTATAAACATCAGGGATTTGTTCACTCATAATAATTTTAGCTCCTATTTGACCATTAGGGTTGCTACTCCTAATGAAAAAGCTTCTGTGACAACCAACACACTAAAAGATGCCTTTTCATTTAGTCCACTTTTACACTCCAATGTACGTATGACCCAAATATGAAAGTCCACCTGTAACGTGAGGTTATTAGCCACAGGATGCAAGTCAGCCATCAAAGTTCATAGCACCGGTGAAACACATTCGAACAGGTCAAAACCATGAAACCCAGAAACAGGAAGTAAGTCACAGGAAGTGAGACTCAGTGAGACTTCATTTCAGAAATGCAACCGTTGGACAGACCCGACAGGGTAGAAATAACTAAAGCAATCACAGAATCATGAAAAGGACAAGACACACGAGGTGTTAAACAAACACACACAATAACCCAGAACAAAATGTCACACAAAGTGTGATGAAAGTAAACGTGGGCTGAATTTCATTTGTCTCACACATCTTTTCATTTTCAGCTTATACAGCAATCTCGGAGTGATTTAAGCGCAATGTCAGTCACAGTCCCACTCTGACCGCCACTTGGCTAATCCTACCAGATAAAACATTTAATTACGCGAGCCTCAGGTTACCGTGAAATCAATCTCCGCTCTGGGAAATGGCAGAGATGACACCGAACGGTCCGGTTCTTAGGAGCGAGGATGCCACAGCAACGTTGTTCCCGAACATCTGAATGATCCTCCTGATCCTCCGAGCGTGATGTGACAGTTACAGAGAATCATAATTGGAGGATTTCACAATGATTGCACTGCATATGGAAAGATATGCTGAGACAGCAGGTGTGGATAATTGGAGGTCTCAACCACATAAGAACCACTGCATTGTGGGTAATGCTGCCATCTGTGAGAAAATCCATCGGTATGACCCAGTAAAGCCGTTTATGTGGAGAGCGATGGGGTGCTATAAAAGACATGCAGAGTGTGAACCTGGCCAAAGATGATGATCGTGTGTGTGTGTGTGTTAAATTGGATAAATCAGAGAAACCAAAAATACACTTCATGTTACACACTGAGCATGTTTAGGATGATATTCTGAACTCTTGCAGGTGTATGTGTGTGTGTATGTGTGTGTGTGTGGGGGGGAGGTCCGAGTATGATGAGAAATTTAACAGAAGAGTGTGTGGTCATGTCGTCTGCGTCTTTTTTCACCTCAAACAAAAACTGTTCAGTGTCAGTGTAAGGAGTCTCCAGTGTCAGTGTAAGGAGTCTCCAGTGTCAGTGTAAGGAGTCTCCAGTGTCAGTGTAAGGAGTCTCCAGTGTCAGTGTAAGGAGTCTCCAGTGTCAGTGTAAGGAGTCTCCAGTGTCAGTGTAAGGAGTCTCCAGTGTCAGTGTCAGTGTAAGGAGTCTCCAGTGTCAGTGTCAGTGTAAGGAGTCTCCAGTGTCAGTGTCAGTGTAAGGAGTCTCCAGTGTTAGTGTCAGTGTAAGGAGTCTCCAGTGTCAGTGTCAGTGTAAGGAGTCTCCAGTGTCAGTGTCAGTGTAAGGAGTCTCCAGTGTCAGTGTAAGGAGTCTCCAGTGTCAGTGTAAGGAGTCTCCAGTGTCAGTGTCAGTGTAAGGAGTCTCCAGTGTCAGTGTAAGGAGTCTCCAGTGTCAGTGTAAGGAGTCTCCAGTGTCAGTGTAAGGAGTCTCCAGTGTCAGTGTCAGTGTAAGGAGTCTCCAGTGTCAGTGTCAGTGTAAGGAGTCTCCAGTGTCAGTGTCAGTGTAAGGAGTCTCCAGTGTCAGTGTCAGTGTAAGGAGTCTCCAGTGTCAGTGTCAGTGTAAGGAGTCTCCAGTGTCAGTGTAAGGAGTCTCCAGTGTCAGTGTCAGTGTAAGGAGTCTCCAGTGTCAGTGTAAGGAGTCTCCAGTGTCAGTGTAAGGAGTCTCCAGTGTCAGTGTAAGGAGTCTCCAGTGTCAGTGTCAGTGTAAGGAGTCTCCAGTGTCAGTGTCAGTGTAAGGAGTCTCCAGTGTCAGTGTAAGGAGTCTCCAGTGTCAGTGTAAGGAGTCTCCAGTGTCAGTGTCAGTGTAAGGAGTCTCCAGTGTCAGTGTCAGTGTAAGGAGTCTCCAGTGTCAGTGTAAGGAGTCTCCAGTGTCAGTGTAAGGAGTCTCCAGTGTCAGTGTCAGTGTAAGGAGTCTCCAGTGTCAGTGTCAGTGTAAGGAGTCTCCAGTGTCAGTGTCAGTGTAAGGAGTCTCCAGTGTCAGTGTCAGTGTAAGGAGTCTCCAGTGTCAGTGTCAGTGTAAGGAGTCTCCAGTGTCAGTGTCAGTGTAAGGAGTCTCCAGTGTCAGTGTCAGTGTAAGGAGTCTCCAGTGTCAGTGTCAGTGTAAGGAGTCTCCAGTGTCAGTGTCAGTGTAAGGAGTCTCCAGTGTCAGTGTCAGTGTAAGGAGTCTCCAGTGTCAGTGTAAGGAGTCTCCAGTGTCAGTGTCAGTGTAAGGAGTCTCCAGTGTTTTCCGTCAGAGGAAAGTCTTCAGTTTAGGACTTCTTAGTTTCTCTGTAACATGCTGTGTGTTTTATGTCTTATTAACTTAGAAAGAGCAAAAATTAAAGAGATTAGTGAGGAGATGACTGTTTTTAACATGAGTAATTGGCTTGGCTATAAATTGCTAAAAAGTAATGTGTCAGGCATTAAGCAATATAAAAATTGTACTCATTGCCTAACTGCCGAAGTAGAAGAGAAACTCTACACTTTAGAACATGCTGTTATAGGATAATAATCAACTTCCTCGTGTCCTTTCCCCTTCTCCTACAATCATCTCTTCAGCTTGTCAAGCATGTCGAATAACAACAAAGCGATCATTAGCAAGACTACTGATACAGTACTCCAAGCTGCCGCTGGTCATGTGACACAATGATGATGTCATATATCTCACGACCCCTCGGGCCCGAATGGGACTGTTCTAAACGAGTGATCCGTGATATTATACTTTCAAACTGAACTGCAGCGTCAGCTTTGTCTTTAATGACAGAAAAGCCATTTCACACACCATGGTTCAAGTCTAACGCACACACACACACACACACACAATTACACAACGACTTCTGTCAGTCCTCCTCATAACATAAGCTAAACTTTCCGACACAGCAAACAGAGGGAGAGAGACATACAGACAGAAAGACAAAGAAACTGCACACAGTTGAGCAGAGACAGACAGACAGACAGACAGACAGGCAGGCAGACAGATGGGCACATAGAGTCTGACTGACAGAAAAACAGAGATGCAAAGCAAGTAAGACGGCCAGACTGAAAGAGAGAGACAGACCGAGACAGAGTAAATTAGACAGAGTAAGACAAACAGATAGACAGTCAGACAGACATACAGAGGGACAGAAAGACAGACAGACAAAGAATGTCAGAGTTAGATAAATAAATAAACAGAGAAAGACAGACAGATAGAACAGACAATCAGTCAGAAAAAGAGATGGAGAGACAAACAGAAAGGCAGAGAGATAGACAGAGAGACAGATGCAGTGTGAGAAAGAGAGATTCGGAGAAGGCAGACTGACAGACAAATAGAAAGAGACAGATAGACATAGAGACAGACCGAAACAGCAGACTAGTTCTATTAGTGTTGCTGTAAGTGTTTTGTTGTTGTGTTGGACTTTACGACCACGTGTCTATAAAAAATCTCGGGAAAAACACACACAGGTCCTCTGCAGACACGAGCTGATATTTCCATCAGGAAGCAGTAAATAATCCCTCATGTAAGCAAGTGCAGATTTTTGGAGCTGAGGAAAAAAAAAGAGAAGCACGGAGAGATGATTAATTCTGTAGTCACGCAGCAGAAACAGTGTTCGGTGCGTTAACCTTCAGGTAACCTTCTCTTCATGTGAGATAAACACAAATCAGCCAGTGGATTCCTCCACACATCACATCAACACAAACCAATCACACCATCCACGTTCAATCCCTTCAGGCACGTGTTGTTCCCATCTACGGTCAAGTCCAGAATTATTGGCACCCCCCCAAAAAATCTGTTCTTACACAGTACATATTTTTGAAGATCAAAGAGGGGTTTCTAAACTATTGGCAACCCATAGTGCCTAGGCAGAAAGACAGACGAGAGAGAGAGAGAGAGAGACAGAGAGAGCCTTTCCAGTAATTCTGAGTTGGATTCTTAATCCACTCCACCATGTGCACCTTATCAAACTCCCTTTGAGATAAAACATTCATTTAGCTTTCTCACATGTTGCTCATATGTCCAGGAAACTGTTCAACTGTTCCGAACAATTCCTTACTTGCTATTCTAAAGTGTTTAACTACATTTATATCCATATTTTTGGCTGGGCTTTAATCCTCTAAGTGTTTTTTGTTTATATATCCATTACCTCACTGGAGCAGATCGTTAAACCGTCAGCTTGTGATTCATTTCACTTCGTTTATGGGACATATGTTACTATATACTAGAGACACTTGTGCAAATGATTTTATTTTATATATATTGTGTGGTTTATTTTCCAACAATCTGAAAAACTCACGTTATTCTGCTAAAGCTAGCAATGACTTCATAGGACAGAAGACTTTGTATGCGTGAACGAAGCTTAAAACTGATAACAAAAAAGCACTGCAAGTTTCAGCAATGCAACCGAGACCCCCTTTTCACCAAGAAACATTAAATCCAGATCGTTTAAAGAGCCAGCAGTTGAGATCAGACCAGACGTGACCATAAATGAGTACCAGGAGGAGGTTTTCACGACTTGAGTAAGACTCGGAGGATGAAATGAGAGGCGTTCTGCCAGCACACTAATGATGTATTGCTACTCATGCTGATGAAGCGTAAGTGCACAGAGACGGTGGATTTCAGCAATCAGGACACCGACACACCCTCAAGAGTCACAGAGGGGCCACGTTCCTGTCTGTTACGCCCCGTGTGGGAGAAATTCAACTGTAAATGTGATTCAGTGTAAGAGAAATGGCCCTCTTTCCTCAGGAGACAAAAATCCATTTCATCAGCTTTCCCAACATAGTAGATTTCACGTTGTTTATTTTTACACAACCTTCAAGAAATGCTTAAGAGGGCTAAAGATAGAGGGTTATTTTTAGCCGTCACTGTGAATATGCTGGTAATGAATCCCTTTTCACTCGAGGCCATTCATATTTAATGTGCACTCATCCACTCTGGCCATCATTAAAAGGCTTTTATCCTGCAGAAAACATGTTAAAAGATCAACTACAGCACTCACAGGAGATACGTTATTTGTGTAAAGCGACTGCGTTTGTGTCATCAGACACACACAACAGATTTTGGCCATTTGCTTCCAACTACAAAAGCTCAAGAGAGGCAGCTAAAATGGAAACAACACACAACAGTGAATATAGAAAGGAAGAATGCTTGAGCATGCGGTGTGATTTTTTACACTTGAGTGTAAAAATGTCTGCCGTGATGTATGTGTGTGTGCGTGTGTGTTGGTGGAGCCCATCGCACCCAGCAGAGATGCATGTGCTGCAGCCAGAAAGCGGTGGAATCGCTGCTTCACTCCAAGGCAGGCACTGAATCATGGAATCACTGAATCACTAACTCACTGAGTCACTTAGATCTGCAATGCTGCAGCACCATTCAGACTCTCCTTTTAAACAGTAAGAAAGAGAGAGAAGCATGGAAGCACAGAGATTTTATTGCAGCGTGGTTTTATTCCAGTGAGAAAGTGATTTGACTCAGAATTAACTCAAAAGCAGGAACTGAATCAAATGTGTCATGTATTTTACAGATGCAAGCTGCAGCGCTGCTGAAATGCCATGTGCTCTGGAGATTCAGACAAATAAACATAAAGAGGAAATGGTTTAAAGTAATATTTTACATGATTATTTTGTCATTTACTGTGTGCCGGCTCAGTGCTCAGGTGGTTTTTGTGATTCCCTGCTATTACATGAAAAAGTCAGCACTACACAGCCCTCAGCCAGGGTTTCATTGCTGTTTGAATTGTTAAATTATGTGAAAACAGTAAAGAAAAGTAGAACAGAAAAAAGTAACCAGAACACAAACCACAGTCTCAGCTTCAATAAAACATCTAACCAAGCAGGATAAGCAGGTACCTCTAACTTCCTGTCAATCCACTATTCAGAAAGCTCTGCCTCTTTTCATTAGCCTCACAATTTTGGGTGTGGCTTTGTAGCATTTCTCTGCCTTAGGGTGTGGCCTCAACATCTGTTTCATACAGTGATGAAACCTCAACGCCTCATTCACAGTAAAGGAGGCGTGGCCTCAACACCTCAGTCACAGTAAAGGAGGCATGGCTTCTACACCTCAGTCACAGTAAAGAAGGCGTGGCCTCGACACCTATCAGTTACAGTATAGGAGGCGTGGTCTCAACACTCCAGTCACAGTGAAGGAGGTGTGGCCTCAATACCCCTGTCATAGTAAAAGAGGCATGACCTCAACACATATCAGTTATAGTACAAGAGGCATGGATTCAGCACCCCAGTCTTGTTGAATTAGGCGTGGCTCAACACTCCAGTCACAGTAAAGGGGGTGTGGTTTCTACACCTCAGTCACAGTAAAGGGGGCGTGGGCTCAACCCATATCAGTTACAGTACAGGAGGTGTGGATTCAGCACCCCAGCCATGTTGAATTAGGCGTGGCTCAACACTCCAGTCACAGTGAAGGGGGTGTGGCCTCAATACCCCAGTCATAGTGAAGGAGGCGTGACCTCAACGTGTCAGTCACAGTGAATGAGGCGTGGCCTCAAAACCTCAGTCACAGAACAGGAGGCGTGGCCTCAACATCTATCAGTTACAGTACAGGAAGCATGGCCTTAACACCCCAGCTATGTTGATGAAGGTGTGGCCTCAACACCCCAGTCACAGTAAAGGAGGTGTGGCCTCAACACATCAGTTACAGAACAGAAGACGTGGCCTTAGCACCCCAGTCACGTTGAACGAGGCGTGGCCTCAATAATCCAGTCACAATGAAGTAGGTGTGGCATATGGGTTTCTTACAGCTAACACTTTTCTATTAGCATCAAACTGTTTGCACTGAATCACCACCAGCTCTGGCTCATTATATATTAAATGGCTGGCTGCTTGAACTGTGTACTTTGTACAGCGGATCATGTAAAATGATCACCGCGTTGTTTTAAAAGGAACGATCCACACCCCTGGGAGCAAACATCTGTGGAGTCGAATTTCCTGTAGGGCTTTTAAACAAGTCTCATCACCACACGCCTCTCATCTCCTCCTGCCTTTCACGGCAAGACTATACACTACAGGGCTGCTGCGCCGTAATCTAGCGTGACATCAGACTATTAACGTCGCATTTTAACTTTCAGTGCTTGGAGTGATGGAGAGAATGCAGAATCACAGACATGTTTCTGAGAAAATCCCTGCGGGATAAACGCCTACAGCAGGGGCCACACTTCAGGCCTTTAAAGTGCGATAAACACAATGCAAATGAGCCTGAGAGTGGGATTTCTCACAATCTCTGCAGGTCTAAGTGCTAAAGATTTTTCATTAAGCTCCGGGTCTGTATGGATTACTAACCACTTAATTCATAATTATCAAGCCAAAACATCACACGGAGCCCACATGACAGCATTAGAACAAATGATAGCAATAAGTTTTACCCTAATGATGCTCGGAGCACGAAGAACTTGTCTAGCGAATTTCTTATTATAGCACACAAGAGATCCATACGAGCTCCAAGAGACACACATAAACCTTCATGTCCTGTTGCATGTCTTACCTCTTTAGTTCACTTTCTATACGCTGAAAAATCCAGCTGCTCATTCGTGCAGTTATCCAATCGGCTGATCATTGCAATGGGGGAAAATGTGATCTCGGAGACCTTGACCATGGGATGGTTAATGGTTGTTAGTCCCAGACAGATTGGTTTGAGTATTACAGAAATTGGTGAGTCTCTAGAGTTTAGACAAAAAACGTCAAGTTCTGTAAAGATAAGTTGTCTTTATTTGTCACATATAGATCATTGCACAGTGAAATTCTTTCTTTGTATATCCCATCCCTGGTCAGAGCACAGGGTCAGCCATGATACAGCTCCCCTGGAGCAGGGTGGGTTGGGGACCTTGCTCAAGAGTCTAACAGTGGCAGCTTGGCGATGCTAGGGCTTGAACCCCCAATCATCCGGTCAATGACCCAGAGCTCCCCAAATGCAGATAAATGGCATGAAGAATGCTGAGACTGGCTCAAGCTGACAGGGAGACTCTGATAACTCAAGTAACCATCCTTTACACCCGTGGTGAACGGAAAAGCATCTCGGAATGTGCAAAATGGTGAACCCTGAGGTGGACGTGATTCCGCGGCAGAAAGCCACTTCGGATTCTAGTCCTGTTAGCCAAGGATGTTTACAGCTTTAGGTTAGGCATTAAGTTTAAACTATGCACCTCTTTCCTTCTGGTGACCTCTATCATACCTGGAAAAACCCTAGGGCTATATATATATGTGTGTGTGTGTGTGTGTGTATGTGGGAGTGTGTGTGAGCTTGCAGCACGAATGAGCACGTCTGAGGCTGAAAACTTCCCTGACACAGAAATAAAACCAGGCCATTAGTGGGAACTGAAAACCTTCACACAGTTCTGTATAAAAAATCAGTAACTGGGATTATTATGAAAGGGGATTATGGGTGATTACAGTGCATGGTCAAGTAGACTTGAGAGGAAGCTGTTTTGCCAGAGTGTATTAATGTCTGATTAATAAAGGAAAACACTCAGCGGGAACCTTTCAGCTTGATTGGTGTGCTGACTGTCATAACCATAACTTCAATAAAATTGCACATTTTCTTAAAAATTAATCCGAGCGCAGACCACTGACCGTTAATTTCAGCTTCTATGTTGACCTTTTAACTAAATCGCTTCACTTGCTTTAAAACACTTTTACGTGTACTACTTCCTCTCCTCTTTTTCCTCTTATACGCTGCAGACTCTCAGCACATAACTACACCCTCATTTCAGACGATATTCTGTCTTTATAATAAGCCTGTCCCTAATACACCTTAATAACTTCCCCAAGGGTAGGTTTAGATCACGCACTTCACATCTCCGCTCTCTCTCTCACACACACACACACACACACACACACACACACGGTGCAAGAAGCATGCCCGAGTGCTGAAGCGATGCTGGAATCAAGCTCTTAACTTCGAGGACACTGTTTTAGTGCTATTATTATCATCGGTAGTGCCTCCGATTCCTCGGCTAGGAGCAATTTTGCCATCC